>NC_031776.1:24925795-24961185 GCF_001522545.3 Parus major
GGGAAGGGTGGAATAGAGGGAGGGGACAGATCCACCAATGGAAGATGAGGGGGGAGTGGAACAGGGCTGCAGGCACATTTAGGAGCGCAAATAATAATGCTTGGGGAGGGATCCCCTCTGTCCCTGCCCTCTCTGAGCTTTCCAGAAGACTGGAGGAGTAGCCAGGTGACAGAGAAGGATCAGAGGAGGGCAGCCAGGGGTAACAGAGGAGAATTGATAACTGGGAAAAAACATTGTAAGAAAAACAGAGGGAGAGAAGGGAACAAACAAACAACATCCAGCATAGCACCCTGACAAACTTTGTAGAGTGACATATTTAAATCAGTGGCTACTTGAACTGAAAAAATGAATACGTTAATTGTAATTTAATTGCAAGAGCTAAGTTTGAGTTTGGGAAGTTTAGCTCAGTATGACAAATTATTCTGGGGAATTTACCTGAGATCTTCAGTTACTGGTAAATAAACTGATTTTGAGTCAGTGTTAAGCTCCTACAATTGAAAGACTCAGGTGTAGAAGTACAGACTAGGCCACTCTGAAGAGGATAAGAAAGGAAATTTGAATAATATTCTTTACTTTTTCGAAGTGGAAGTAGGAAACAGGTCTGATAAGAGATTTGGCTCAAAGCAGTATATATTCAGTGAAGAAGTCTGGAAGCAAGAACAGTAATTTCCAGTAGAATGAGTTCAGATATCAAATGAAAAGCAATAGGCTTGGATGACAGAGAGGCAGTTTCTTTTCTGTCCCTTCTTTAACTACCAAAAGCCTTCAATAAAAAACATTATCTGCACTATTCCATTTTCTGAATTTTACAGAGGCAATAGGTCTAGATTTCACATTATATTTTTCATTAAAATGTTATTGAAATAGTTATTTCTCTGCTGTTTACAGTGACTGAAAGCTAGGAACTTTGTCAAATGAAGTGAGTATTTGAAATATGCTTTTTAATCACAATTATTCCCCTTCCTCCCCAAATCAAGAAAGAAATAAAGAAAAATATAAAAAAAAATCCGTAAAGTACTTTAATAGTAATTTTGCTGTCTAATGTTGGAAGAGTATTTTGAGGAAATTTATTTGTCCCATTCTTGTGTTGTTTCCTAGACATCTGATACAGGCCTTAGTTGGAGACAGGATGCAGATTAAATTAATCTTTCATCTAATATATTCAAAAGAAGGGTGGTGCATCAGTGGTCATAGAGAGAAGCTATACCTTGTGAATCACTGCAGGTTCTGGAGGTTTGCAAGACAGACACAGAAAGCCATAGCTGAGTTTAACTTCACAATTATTCCATTTCTAGTAGGATTCTGGACCACAGATCTAAAGAGGTACCTTCTAAGCAACATTACTGTGCAGAATTCCATGAATATCATTATATTACTACATTATATTCTTATCAAATACTGCTAAATTTTAAATAAGTTGATTATAGGCCTGTTAAATTTGTACCTATTTATTTTTTAATTTCTATAAATTGTTCTATTTAATAGAAAATTGAATAGAAGAAAAAAATCCTTAAAAAATACAGTAGTCTTTCATGTTTACTATTTTCAAACAACACACACACTTGCTGATCACTCATTCTCAGAGAATTAAAAACACACCTAAGCAGAGGTGAGGACAAATAGATTTAAAAACATCTGGTAGTCCCCAAAACTTAGAAAATGAACTGCTAAACCATTATTTGAAGCCATTATTTCAAGCCACCATTATAAAGGTGTGAGGAGAAATTATGGTTCCTGCTAATTGGTGGGTTGGGGAAGATGGATTTGGAGTGTTGTGAAACAGCTTACTAACCTGTGTGTGGTACCTCACAGCACAGATAACCCAGAGTCTTTTCCACTGGAAAAGGTGGCAAGTAGAGAAAAAAGCTTTTAGAAGACAGCAGATGAAGACCCTCTCTGCAGCAGGCAATGCAGATAATAGTATGTGCACCCTGCTTACATTCAGATAAAGGGACTGCAGCCCAATGCTGCACTCCCTTAAAGGCCTTAAAGACCCTGAAATCCGAGTGCAAGAGCAGAGAAAGATACCATCAGTGGCAACCAGATGAATTACTATTTAGCAAACTGCTTTGGATTGCAAAAAAAGGTGTTCCTGCTGTGGGTGATGTACTTCAGTGGAATAGTAGAGCTCATCGACATGTGGTTGTAACTGATTTGCTGCCTGGTACTAAAAAGAGAAGAGAGAAATAATTTCTGCTCTTTTCTTTCCGGTTACAAGATGCTTATAAGCGACAAATTATTTATTTTCCTGCTTCATGGAAAGCATGGAAAGAGGGAGAAAACATTAAAATGTCTCAACATCCTGCGTCCAGATGTGCTGCTTTTTTTACTAGAGATCTCTTTTCTGAGCATCTGTATTGAATACTACACATAATGGAGTTCTTCCTAGGAAAAAGACTTTTTCTGAGGGTATTTGCTCTCATTTTCTCAGAATACTCTTGTTTACTGCCTTGCATTGATTTTAGAAGTTATTTGCCTAGAGATGACAAAAGAATGGGGGTTTGGTTGTTTTCTTTTTTTCCTTCCTGAGCCCCTAACACAAGAAAAGTATTATGATATTTACTATAATTATTTCTTTTAGACAAGGACTTTCACAAAGACACAAATATGATATCCACAGCCCCTTTATACACCTCACTTAAGTAATTGAATCTTTTGCTCTTCAAGAGCAGCCTATTACAAAGTAAATTGCTGCTTTGTTTCTCTCTAACAATTTTTCTTCTCTGATATCCTAATCTTGCCAGTCAGTTAGTAGGAGCACGTTCCTCCATTTGCTTGAATAAACCACTGTAAAAAGTACTCAATGACCTACATGAACATAATGTTCAATTTACTCCCTAGTAGGGCTGAATGACAAAGGAAAGGTGACTTTTAATGATTCTAAAAGCATTGAATGAGATCAATAAACCATCAAAGATTTGATCCCAGGAGACCTCTTAGCAGCTCTCTTTGCTCATAGTTTCCTTTCAGAGAAGATTGTATGTGAAAATGAAGTTCTCTGTCTGTTAATGGATTTTTTAGGCTCTTTCGTATGCATTAAGTAAAGTATAATTAGCACCTGCATTCTTCAAGCTTTCAAAAATGTTACTTGTGTCTGTCTGCTATTTTCTTGTTTTGATGAAAGCTACAACCCTTCATCCTCAAGAGCTGTGTTTTAAAAAAATAATTTCTGCAGGAAATCTCTGCCATAACTAATTATTTGGTTTAGCAAGATTTTATTTTTTCTTTTTCCATAGGAAAGTCTTAAGTTTATTTTGAACAAATAGATTAAAAGCTAAATACTACAGATAAATGTAGCCTCTTCTAATGTGTCTCATTCAGTTCATTAGAGTATTTATGTTTTACATGGCAATTTGAGTCCCTTTTTAAGTCTATTTTCTCTGAAGAGAGAAAGCAGGATGTCTAGGTAGTTCCTGATTCAATGCACCATGGGAATGGTATCCATATGAGAGAGTATTTTGGTAGGGAAAAAAGTTATATCAATCAGTTGAACAGCAACTGAAATGAACTAGTCTTAACAATAAATTACATTAATCAGATGTTCTGATTTGTATTACTGGCTACCAATAACCTGATTGATACAACAACAAAGAATTACTCTTTTAAAAGACTACTTTATGGTAATGTATATGGCTTTGGGTTTCTGCCCCTTTTTTCTTCCTGGGTCATAGATGCAACCAGAATTTCAGGGGTTTGGCAGATGAACATTTTTCTAGTGGAAGTTTTTTCCATGTAGAGTTTACTACTACTTTTGAGTATTGTATAAAATCTGCTTGCATTTGAAACAACTTTTTATTTGATTTCAAAGATATGATCACAGAGACTGGAACACAAATGTCCCAGTGCTCTACTAGCACATTAGAGATATAAAAAGAAAGCAATCTGAAAAAAAATGTAATTGTTCTATCTCTCAAGCTGAGTTCTATACAGAATCCACAGCCTGTAAACTAAGTTATGTCCACCTATTTTGAAGTATATATATGTATTTGTAAGACAAGGGAGAATTAAATGCATATGCATAGATAAAAAAGTACAGTAATTGCCAAAATGAATATAAATAGAAATCCATCTAACTTGACGTGCTTTCTCTGACAGAGGTACCCGATACACTAAAGAATAATCAGACATATAATTAAATTTTTTGAAAGAGGGTTCATGTTTATAAAGCTACCCTTGTTACAATTTGATAGAACAGAGATTTTCGTGGGCTAAATTAGGTTAATGGACACATTTTGAAAATATAATCTTGTTGCAGTCTCTTTTAAAGGAACTCTATTATACATTTAGTTGTAGAACACAGTAAGCAAGCAGTAAGTTTAAGGATCAAATGAACTTCCTTTCTGTTTGTAAGTTAAATTGACATTTAAAGCCATTGGCTGGATACGGCTACCTGATTCAATGGGAGGTCTGAATTTCATGGTATTTCCTGAATTCTATTGCTTTCTTCACTATTTCTCACAGAACAACAAACCCATCACTGGGTGTCTCTTCCTTCATTTCCTCAGCAGAAAACTAGAAATGACAAAGCAAAGCCAAGCCATCTTTTTAATTTGATCAATTCACAATACGCTGTTTGAGCCTGAGGCTGGCAGTCAGGAAGTGCACACACGTCAGTGAGAACAAGGAGACACATTTTCCCTGTGCTCTTTAAGGATTATGCATGTATACAATGTGCACACAGGCACTCAGAAATATTTCTTACCAAAGGAAAGACACTAAAAATCTTGTTGAAATAAATTGAATGCTTGGTTATGTTATTAGAGAGCTGTAATTTTACATGGAAATTTATAAGCAATTTCTCCTGTAGTTTCCCGCATGTTTCCATAGAATAATCCCATTATACTAAAATGAAGCCACATTCCCAGAAGCATTGGTGACTTTTAGGCAAAACTAATGTACTTGGAACAAGGCCACAGAAGTCATTTTAGCAGTATTTAGAATTACAACCAGTTACTAAAAGGTATGTTATTTTCACACTGGAGTACAAGCCCTGTTCTTTACTAAGCAATAGAGGGATTTTTTTTTTTCTCCCACTCCTTTCAGTAACCTCCTTATCCCTCCTACATTTTCCAAACCTAAAATGGCTTTTTTCAATGATCATTTGGCAGAAGAAATTCAAACTTAACATTTTCCACGTTTTTTTCTTTGTTTTTGTCGTTAAATTTTCCATGAAAATATAATTTGAGAAATTGAAACTTACTCCCATTTTTGTTTAATAATAGCCATTATTTAAAAAAATAAAAAGTAATTCCTGATTCTTGAAAAGCAAGTTGGTTGGATTAAACTACAAACCTTCTCCAAACTTCAACAGAGTCAGACAAATCCAAATTTCATGCCATATCCAATTGCAGTTATGAATTCAGGTATGTTATTTTAACTCTTTAACTCCTTTGTCTCAAGTTAAAATCATCAAAGATAACGATTTAATTTGTGCAGTGTCTGAATTGTGGAAAGCTTGCAGATCATTATGAAAGTATTTACATTATGATACAGATAAAAAATTAAAATTTTTATTGATAAGAATACTTCACTGAAATCTGAGTGCATACATTCCTTCCCTGTTTTATCTTCCTTTGCCCTTCAAGCAGACTCTTTATCAAAGGAATATAATAAAAAGATACTTAATCTGTTCTATACCCTGTAGGTTATGGACAGCAATTTTGTTTGGCATTGACAGCAACCTCAGAACTATTTCCAATAATGCAGCTCTAAGAAAGCTAAGTACTGAAAATTAACAGGTTTTAAAATCAATGGGATCACCCTGAGAAGTTTAAATCAGAGCGCTTACATAGGCTCCTCATTAAAATAAATTAAAATCAGAAAGCTTCAGATAAGCACAAAAATAGTTTATTCTCTGTTCATAATGGAAAATATCTCCATACATAAGACCTGGCTGAACTGAATTAACAGTAATCATGTTACTTGCTTAAATTAGAGAGAAATTCAGGTCTCCTATTTACTAGCTCACTTAACTCTATGTCAATGTAATTTTCCTATCAAAATATTGACTACAAATTAAATAAATAGAATTAGTATTGATCAAACTAATTAATCAGTGGATGTTCTGGCAAATAATCACTTTTTTTGTGCCTTGAAAAAGAAAACTACTTCCTGTCAATCAAATTTTATAGAGGACAGTAATGTGTACTGGAAAAATTAAATAAGTAAATAAAAGCAACTATACTTTTGTAGAAAAACAGTGGAAGATCATTATATTATGAATCAATCCTCATAAGACAGTAGAAACAACTGACTTTTTTAAAGACACTGGGATGGAGTTTAGGAGTTCATGGATATATATCACATGTATATTATCTCATCTGTATCATGTTTCCAGTGCGTTTTAAATATCTTTTTAGTCAGAGAAGGGACTACATTACTGGCTGAGCACTCACCATCACTGTGTACACTTCAACTCATCTATTTTCTGGAAAATTATTTTCTCTCCTCCAGAGTTAAAAAAAAAAGGATAAAGCTCAAAGCACATGAGCATTTCTACAGAATCTATAATCTCACAGAAAAATCACACCTATGAGTTCTCTACATCATTCTGAAGAATCTTCAAAGTAGTTTTCATAATTTCTTCCTGATTTTTAGCTCACCAAAAGAAGACTTTTTGATATATTTATATATGAGACACATAAGAAGTTATTCTCTCTCAGCAGGTAAGGGAAGCTTGAAAAAAACAGACAGGTTCAAACTAATAATGAGAACAAAATTAGGACTAATCCCATGTGGTTGGTTAATTATTGTGTTTTTACATTTACTCGTGGTTTTTTTTTTCCTTTTTTGTTTTTTTCTTTTGTTCTCATTCTTTATCTGTTTCAGGGACTGGCAAAACAGGCAGTGCTGGAAGATCAAACTCATGTGATTCCTTCTGATTCTGAATGCTCAAGGTTCAACTTCACTTTTTCACCAAAAAAAAATCCTTACTTTTTAATCTTTTAGAAGTGAAACTGTTTTGTGTTGATTTGTTTCCTTTGTTTGTTAAATACAGAAAGGTTCAGTATTATTTTCTAGAAATTTTTTAATTTTTTTTTTTTTTTTCTATTTATATTACTTGTATAGGCTTAAGAGGAGCATTCTATGCCTGGACTGTAACAAGAAAGAAAAGGTAGAAAAATACCACAAATGATTTATGAGTGCACAGGGACCACAACTTCTCAGAGACATCTGCTAGCTCACAACTGAGGAAAAGCAAAATCTACCATGAACCTAGAAATAAAAATTTCACCTGTAAATTTAGTTTTCCCTTAGTTAAAATGAAAAAAATGACACTGCTTAATTATACATGTACTGGAAAAAAAAAAAAAAAAGACTCTTCATAGAATACAGCTGTGAGATCTATTTAGGGAACATGACAGGGGCTGCTATGATCCAACACCTTCATACATCATGTAACTTCACATGCTCCTGAACAACCACAGTCAGTGTCAGCAAACTAGACAAAAAAGTTAGATGAAAACATTCTGAAGGAACATTTTTGTCATTTTAAAAAGCTCCCAGTAAACAGCTTTATTTCAATGAAGCACCCTTATGTCAATGAAACTCCCCTGGGAAAAAAGTGCAGTCAAGAAAGAACCTTTTTCTCCCAGCTTTGTCATCCAGGTACACTCTATACTTCAAGGCTTACAAGCCAATGTTCCAAATCATTCCAACTAAGGCAAAGTGCTCTTAAAATTTCTTCACCACAAAACTGGGGAAGTAACCAACTTCAAGCCTTAGCCTCAGCTGTTTAACTGTAACCTCGCTTTCTGATACTGTTTTTGGCTCCGCTGCTGCTTCTCTGTCTCTTGCCTGAAGGGAGCTAAAGCTGAATGATGCTGTTTGTATCCTCATCTCACTCTAACATATCATCACAGTCACAGCCTCAGTTCTCTAAGGTAGCCAAGGTCTGGCTTATCACCATATATCCATTCTTGTGACAACTACAAAAGTCAACAAGAAATAAAGTAGATTTGATTACCCTGGGACAAAAAAAGTAGAAATCTTTCTTCAGAGTACTGAAAAGCTCTGCTGATCACATTCTAATACTAAATGAAGTGGGTTTGGGCACAGATGTCTAACCACGAGGGCAAAGTGATAACTAAGTCAGGTTTTACATGGCTACTCACCTCCCTCTCTACCCCCACAGGATGGTCTCATTCCCACAGTCCTAGGCACAGGCTATGTCCTGAACTGTGTCCAGCAAACAGGGGTTTCATTCTTATAAAGTCACAGTACTTAAGCAAATGTAACACGGTTTCTGAACAATAGAGCACCATCTTTGACTACATGTGTCAAGTCTTCTCAAAGTCCTTCTTCCATCTAAGAATTTAAGCACATATTCAATGGTGTTAAAAAAATCGAGAGTATTTTAGTTCCTTGAAATAAAGAACAAAATCAAGCATCAGCTGAGTGACAAACTAAATCCCTAAAGACCTTCTCATTTGTCTGTACAGAAATCACTCCCTTTTCTACTGTCACTCTGGAGGCTACATCTGCCAGACTGATGGTCTGCTGTTGGCAGAGATGATTTTTCAGCTGTTCCCCTGTAAGGGTTACTGTTAGGGTTCAGGGTTAGGATTAGGGTTAGGGTTAGGGTTAGGTTTCTGGTTAGGTTTAGGTTAGGGTTTGGGTTCAGGTTAGGGTTACGGTGATGTTTACGGTTATGGTTACAGTTAGGGTTACGTCTTGCGTTAGGTTTCGGGTTAGGTTTAGTTTAGGGTTAGGGTACCCTAACCCTAGAAGTGGAATGGGTTGGGCTACTGTCATTGTAGGCAATTTCATCAAAATGTTATGTACGTTTGACTTTACATTTTCTGTGTATATTCATAGAGGATCTTGCTTTTTGATAGATCCGTACTCAGTATCATATGTGCTGTTTTGAGTAAATATGCTTTGCCTTCTTGATGTCATATGAATGCCCTTCTTTCTTAGGTCAAAATTAGTATCCACTTAAAACAACAGTAAATTACCCATCATTTACTGAAGTCTCTCCTGTTAACTGTGCAGAACTATGGATTATTTTAATCACAGTTAGTATTGAAGACAGTAAGTTCTAGATTTTTTATTTTGTCTCTTGTCTCATGAAGACAGATTTTAGCAAATCTCACTTATTAGCAAATGTTGGTTTTTTTAAAACATTCTAATCTAAATGTTGAGTGAATTTTGAAAATAAATTTAAAAAAAAGAAGAATCATGTTATTTTCAGTTAGTACTCCTGATTATATTCCTATTTCTAGTTTATAGCAAAATCCGTATTCATTCTAATTTTGCTGGCCAGCTGGTAGAATGACTAAATATCATTATTTTAGACAAGATGGAATACCAAATTAATCCAAATATTCAGACAGCTTTGGCCTGGTCGAGGCTAATTTGTCTTTTAGCAGTGAAAAACAAAACCATGTTAGCAACAAACATGCAAGTCATTGGTCACAAATTTTGCAAATGACACTCTAGGGAAAAGGATGATCATGTGAAACAGATTCTTTAATGTAATTACAAACATAGTATTTTTAGAGATATCTTTATTTAAATTGTGTTTATCCAAAGTAAGGGAGATCTAAGAATTTCATTGTTTTAGTTAGAGCATTCAGCAATCTACTCTGTGCAAATGGCCCTGTGTGGAAATCCTACTACTTGATTGTATGACCATTATGGGCAAAATTTTTACAAATGGCCCTGTGCTACTCAGGCTTCTCAATTGCCTTCTTTCCCACCTTTTGTCTTCTCTCTTTTTCCTTATGAGCATCATATTCCATATCTTCTGCCTTAAAAAGATTGCAGTTGCCTCTGGCAATCAGTTAAACTGAGGATTTGCACTGAAGACAAGAAGACAGTTCTCCAGCTAGGGAAATAGATACTGTCCCAGATGCATTTGGGATCTGGGGCTCAGGTAGTGCCATGATAACAAAGCCACACTCAAGTCTGAAAAACAGCATAGCAGTGTTAAGCTGTCCTGCCTGGTGGGTTTGGAGCACACACAAACACCAAAAACACATGGGCCTGCCCACAATGCCCTGTGGGTGTAGGACAGGATATTTCATACACATGGCACACATCCTCCCTGCTCTTACCAGTGCCCATGGCCTGCTTCTGTGGACCACTGTCACTGGACACAGTGTTAGCCAGACCTCTGATCTGAGTAGCTAATGCTGTTCTTAGACATTCTTATAAGTGGATAAAAGCAAAGAAAAAAAAATACTGAGCAAAGTGTTAGTTTTTACAAAAGTTACTTGAGAAGCAGGGTGCAGCTGTGCAGTTGTGAATGTTGTTGTAATATGAGGTGGAAGATAATGAAGTCTCCATGAATAATTCTGTTGTTATCCAGTCCCAACATAAATTCAGAAATGTTCTTTTTCTCTCATTACAGAGAACTTAATAAACAAATTGTGCACCTCAAAGCCTTGACTGTTTTCTCAGCTATTGTTGCTTTTGCTGCCACAAAAGCAATGTTCTTAATTCTCTTCAAGAAAACATGTAAAGTCTCTCAGGAATTTAGAAAAAAATAATTTAATTTGACAGTCTGGAGTCTATTCAAAAGTCCCGTGATTTTCTCCAGCTATATGAATTTCAAACAAAATACAAGCTCTCAATCAGCTCAGAGTTTATCTATTTCACTTATGAAGGCTATTCTGCTTACTTTGTAACAGAGAACTTCTGGAATGCAGAACTATGAAAACTCTTTTCATCCCAGATTATTGAAGGTGCAGCAGCTATCCCTGACCTTCATGTAAGCATGAAAGAAGTCCCTCCTGTTATTCAGTCTTCCCAGATGAAGCAGGTGTCACAGGAAACAGAGTGAAAACTCCACATATATTCAGGTTGCTGCTGACAGGTCTGACAGTCAGCTTAAAGAAACCACTTGAAGCTTCACCCACATTTAAGACAATGATTTAAAGTATTAAATTCCTTTAAAGTAGAATTTCACTTGGGTTACAGACAAAATCATAAAATTCCCTTACATTCTTCCCCAGACAGCAGTTGATTTTTTTTTTTTTTACTTAGTGATACTGACAACTCATATATATTCACTAAGAGTTACAATGACTCCGGTGTGAGTCATTTGCCCATGCAACAAAAAAAGACATTAGCAACAAGGCATTTTCTCTGTATTTTGGCTTGTTTCTCAGTGCAAGGACACCATAATCAACAGTCAAAATACAATTTTCTTTCAGTGCTGTTCATTTCTTGTCTAGCTGCAAAATATCAGTGCATGAGACTCCAGTTTGTCAGCATCCAAGAAGTCCTTGAGCTGACAAAGTGGTGAGAGGTACCTTGTGCTCCAGTGCTTGTCTGAGATACACATGGGCACAATCTGTAATACAGTTACATTTTACTGCTAACATAGTTTAATTTATAATCTGATAAAACAGGATAGGTAAATATATTTCCTAATTAGAGAGGATAATATTGCATCAGAGATACAGAAAAAACATTAAATAAACACATTGAGCCTCGAGGAAAGATAATATTATGTAATTACTTTAAATAACTATAATTAAGTACATACTCATTCTTTTTAATGTTTTCTATTCTGCAGTGAAATCTATTGCTTTGAGATGATCTTTTAGTATAGGAAAGAAACAAATGCCTTCCTTCTGTTTTCACCAAGAGATAGAATAACATGTCATATATAGAGAAAGTGTTTTTCTGCAAGATTTCAGAAATGAAACCTACCAAAGATGCATATCTATGTTCCAATTATATTTCTTACTATTATAATTTACTTCTTTATTTTCACTAACCAGAATGTTGAAACATACTTGATCAGTCCATGTTCATGGGAAAAAAAACCAACCAGGTATTTCTGTCATTCTAGTTGTTGGAATAAAGGTCTTGATGAAGCAATCAAAATGTATGCAGATTGCAGGGAGGAAAGAGTTCTACAATACACTACATCATTTTACACACCTCTCTGACCTGACCCATGGCCTTTCTAGATGTTCAAGGCTTGAACATTCTAGATGAATCCAGAGTGATAAAAATCACTTCCTTCACAAAAAGTTATCATCCCTTCAAGAACCCTGAACTATGTGGAAAACATGCAGTCAGGCCAACTTAGTTCACGGGTGTCTTAAGAGGGAGCTCAGGTTCCTGTGCTTATAAGGGAGAACTCTACACACAGCTGAGTATTTTGAGGTGCCAACACCCTCAGAGCATCTCTGAAACCAAGTTGGGGAAAAAGTCCTCGGTATAATCCACCTTGACATTCTCTGTTAGAAAATCAGAATGCTCTTCTACTTAAGTGTTTTCCCAGGCCAAATAAGGAAAAGCAGGCCTCAAAATAAGAAAAACAGGTAAGCATCACATTGGTGGGAATGAAATTCAATCTTCCTACACACTCCTCCACATAGTCATAATATTTGTTAGGGAAGTGAGACCCATGTCTGTGAGCTTCATTCAGACACCTGTGCCTTATAGGTCTATGCTTACTTCAGTAGGAATTAACTGGTAACTGGAATGCATAATGCAGAATCTGTACCTGTGGTACACACCAAGCTAAAGCCATGGGCCATCAGGATTATATTCAGATGCTGATAAGTTATCAAGAGGCTTTCATTCAAGACTTTCTGAAAAGTGAAGTGGGATCTGAATTCCCAACCAATTCAGCTTGATTGAGAGGACCATGGCTTAATCTTTCATAACAAGCATACTCAAGACATCAGCCACTTTTGGTTAATTGCTGTATGAATCACCAGACTGACTAAAATGCAGGACATTACTCCCTCAAAGTCTGTGCTAGATCACATTATTTGTGGTACAGTAAATGTGCATCACTACTGCCCACAGTGTGCCAGTGCTTTGCAACATTACTTCAAAATATATATCTTCACATATATGTGGTAGTATCTGACAGATAAATACTAGGAAATAGGCTGTAGCTGAAAGAATAGCCAAAACTTGAATAAATTGCCTTAGACAGATTAAGAGACCTTCATCACCAGAGCTGTAAAAGCAGATTAGACATATGTCTGTCACAAGTGGCTGCTTTTGCCTTGAGGAGACTTCAGTAAGTCTTCTACAAGCTTTTTTCTTAGGATTATTAAATATTCCTACATGACTCCCAAATGTATGAACATGAAAACAAAAACACAGGGTGTAAAAATGCCAAGTTTTGAGTCACCAATATACAAACAAATTTGAGAGAAATAGGATATTCTCTTTACTTCACAGATGTAAGATCAAATTCTATTGTATTAAATGGTTATAAGTAACACATAATTTTTTTTTTCTATTGAAAACCTGAAATCTTCCCCCCAAATTAAAATCTCCAGTAATGTTTCTGATGTAAATCATGAAATTATCCATTTAGAAATTACACAAGATGTGACACAATCATAATACCATCCAGTCAGAAACCAGATATGAAGGAACATGACTGGTAACAATGTTGTCTGAAGTATAGATATGAGTTAGAAAATTTTTGAATTCTCATATAAAAGCTGGTTTTTGTTTTGTTGTTTTTTTCAGAGTAAATGTTCTGTAAGAATATCCTGTTACATTGTACATAGAACTCAGCACCCAGCTTAAATTCAGGCAAAAACTAAACATGAAATATATAATTCCAAAGTCATTAAATTCTCTACACTGAAACATTGCACAGTTAGAAATATTATCACTGTTCTCCACACCTGCTGATCCAGCTTCAGGTAATAGATACAGATAAGTCTTCAAATTTTCTAGCCTAAACTACAACGATGATGTTTATTAGTTAAACTTATTTCTTAGACTATAGTCTTAATCATCTGCCATTTGGTTTCAAATTTATTCCACTTTTTTTAGAGTGTTTGAAAAAAAATAAAAAATAGTTGTGTTTTCACTACTCAGCTTACTTCTTTCTTTTGAAGATATTTGCAAAACACAAAAAAGTAGATTTCCAACATCAGCTCAAAATCACAATGAAAATTGGCTTAAAAAAGTATGACTCAAAACACAGTATTATTTCATACCACATACTGCACTTCACTAAGAGGGAAATGATCTTTGCATTTGACCTAAGTCAAAACAAAAAGACATTTAGAAAATAGGTAGGAAGTAACTGGTAAGAACACAGAAGCTTATCTTAAAAATTTTCACTGACACCTGTTAAGGGAGTTTTTGAATATTATAATCCATTTGAGATACAGTAATCAGTACAGGTGTTGTGCACTGCTTCAGTTATGTGGGATAGAGTCCTACCAGTAATACATGACAAAGAAAAGTATTAAACTGTCTGAACCCTGAAACATGTGCTCTGAAATTGAAATGAAAATGCCTTCAGCTACATTCTCAAACTAAATAATGACTTCTCTTATACTTAAGGATCAAATCAAGGTTGTGGATAATAAAGTTTGCCTGTCAAACTCTACTGAAGTTTAAATAAGACTTTGTGTTATAAATTACATCTACATAAAATATCAAAGCTGTGAGATCACAAGAAAAATAGCAAAGGAAATAATGACAAGTGGAATTAAAAAGGCCCAGACAGTTTTCTTGAGTAAATACATGGAAACATAAAAGATCTTACTGTATAGCCTTAAAGAATAAGTTGCATAGTTATTACTTCTGCAACGCTTTTTGCTGTGTTCCAAATAATTTAATTTCTGTTATTCTTTGACAAAATAGGCAGACCTGATAAAGAAAAGACAAAATTTTTGCAGAAAAGAGCCCAGAGAGGATCTCATTTTTTGGGATTCATTAGCAGGACCAGAGGTTTGACAATAAAAAACATTAGTCTTCTAGGCCATTTCTAGTGAAAAAATAGAACAGAAATCAGCTACACCATTTTTATTCCCTTTCCCTCTATTCTCACTCAATCCTACTTCACAAGCAAAGTGGTTGAGAAATTCAGATTGTCTGGCAACTCTGTCTACTAGTGTGGAATGTAGTTAACAACAAAAAGGGGGAAATAAGCTGTTTGTGATTCAGGCGCATTGGAAATTACTAATTTCCTTTTCTTTCTTCCATTTCTAATCTCTACTGTCAAAATCATTCCCTGAATAAATATTTCAAGAGAGCTTTGATGATCTTGAAACAGTCAGAGCTGGTATAAGCACAGTCTGGAAGACACTATCACCCTTCCAGTCTTCTCATCAGAAGGCATGAAAAAGATATGTGTGATGGGCTTTTACTTGCATTTTCCTTCTTTCCATGAGAATAGAACAGTCACTTCATCCTCTAAATATTTTTAGAACATTCCTGTCCTGTATCTAAACCTGGAATGCCTTCATGCTCCTGAAATTTCTATATCCCTCACAAATCCTCAAGTATGTATTCTACAGAACTGAACACAGCAGTACGCTGTTCAAAAGTAGCACTGAAAGTGTTACAAAAATGATGATCTGAAGCAAGTGTAAGATAGATCAGGTGTCTCTGTGTAAGACTATTTCCATCCCAGGAACACTACTGCTATGTTTTACCATGTTTTGTGTTAAATTCAGAAACAGTCTTGGGAACAGGGATGTGACATCCATCTTCCCCATTTCTTAACAGCTAGCCTAAGCTGCATTGCATTGGATGTCACTCTGATGACAAAAATAGCTTGTTGTTCCTTCCCCATGCAAAAATTCAACAGCTTTTTTTTTTTTTAAGAAAAACTGAGGCCAAGGAAAATAAAATCTCTGTGGATCTTTCTAGCCCCAGGGGATCTCTATGACAGAAACTGGTTCATTCATTGCTAAAAATACTTCATTCATGGCTCTTGCCTGAGCAAAACAATGGTGTGGTGCTCATCTACTCACCCTGGGCACACATCAAAATGTCTGTGAAACTGGATCTGATTGAACAGTCTGATATTGATAATATGAGATTATGCAGAATAAATTGTCTGTGGGGACAGTGCTTCACCTCCACTGTTTCAAGGGTTCTCTGTGCGATGGAACTGAGCTTCTCCAGCGAAACAGTCTGTGATAAATCTGGTGTTCCTATTCCAAGAGATCTCTATATTGTCAAACCAAAAGTCTGATGGCAGAACTGGCTTAACTTTTCCAAAAGAGCACACATATAACTTCTGAAATATCTGCAGAAGCAATTTTCCTTCTAAAGGATATAACATGAATTTCTATGAAACACAGATGTTCATCAACTTCCCTCCCACACCCTACTTGGGGCCCACTGGGAAATGAGATTGTGTATCACCTAAGGCCATCCCAGAGAGCAATGTTTTAAATAAATAACTAAGACTTATTTGTCTTTGCCAGGAAATATCTTTTAAATAAATCTCTGCTTGTCCCTGTTGACTGTCACTATGCACAGCCGCAATTCTTATTTTCCTATTCCATTATTGCTCTTGCCGCTCAATACAGGGCATGTTTCTCTTTTACTCTCATCAAATACCTTTCTTATCAGTTTAAAATCTAATTTACTTTCCTTGGTTACAGTTTTAAACTAGATTTTTACAGTTTTTACACTAGATTCCCTTTTGCATTAGTATTAATATCTAAAGTATTAGCTGATAGTTCCTGTACTTTTTAAAAATCTTCATGAAAGTTATCTCTATTATGAGATAAGGATAGCAATAAGAGCCAGAGACACAGATGATTTTTTATGCTTAACACAGCACAGGGACATTCTTTAGGGATGGGAAAATCAAGTACAAATTTTTGTGCTACTCAGCCAACTGAAGAATGCTTGAATGACAGTGCTGCAGACTATCCATCTGAGATACATGTGCAATGTTGGATTTGTGAGCAAGGAGAGAAGAGACTGGGATCGATAGCTTAACAATTAAATATTGATTAATATCAATCAAAGTTTTAATTTGAGCAGTTTCCCAAGATTTGGACTTTACAGAACTGTATTCTATAGGTCATCTCACCCAACACACACCACAAAATAAGTCCATGTACATTAAAATCTAACAAACCCCATAAACAAGTTGGGGCCTTCAGCAGAGAACAGCAACATTTCTTGCAGGAAAGAAGAAACAAACAAACAGAAGAATTAAGACTAAATAGGTAACAGTTGTATCCAATGTCTATTAGAAGGCAGATTTGTCTGTCTCTGCCAGCCTTTCTGGTACCTTTCTGTAAAATGGCAGCTAGTTATTAGACACTCTAGGCACCACTGAGGACCAAGGCATGCAATATTTTAACAAGTGTTAAAGACACCTCTAGGGTCTACCAGAAAAAAAGAAATGGTGTTCCTGTGGATGCTCCAAAGTACAGGAGTCTTCAATCCCACACCCTCATCCTCAAATGTATAATTTAGGTTGACTACAGATTTCTCAGAATGGTCCTTACCTACTAAAAAGGGTAGGCATCTGTGAGCTTATGAAGTATTTGCAACGCAATAAAGAGTTAGTTGAATCTCTGCCCTGATGCATTGAAATTTTCACAATGTGCTTTCCAGTGAATCATATCTTGACACTCCCCTCACTTTTCAGTCATAATTGAAAGACCTAAGGATCTAAGTTTCCTCTCACAAGCATCAGTACACAGACATAATTCCACTGGACTTAATTTATAGTTATACTAATGTCCTTTTACACCATTCAGCTTTAAATTAGATACCAATATTCAAGAGCATTAATCAGAATCAGGCACTGAAGCCTTGACTAGAATTCCTCACTTAGACAAAACCAAGAAAACAAAATCAGCAGCTGGGACTTGTTTTAAGTAAGTGCAGAGGCTGCCCTTTCTATACAGAAAGGAGCTGTGAAGCTCTTTAGTCTGACTAAAAGCTGAAATATCTTTGTTTCTATGCTTTGCCTCTTTTATCACCATAAAACATAAAGCCAAGAGAAAAAGAAGGATGATTAAACACCCACTAGTGGAAATCCATGGATGCAAAGCATTTCTCACTTGGGTCTCTTAGCTGTCAGGACTTTTGTTAGGCAAGGGTGGTTTGCAGGAGCATACACCTGTCAACAGTAACAGAAGTTACTTTAAAGAAGTTTATCTGCATCCATCTGGAGAAAATAACTCCTAGTGACAGAAGTGCACATAGCCACAGTCAACAAAGATGATGGCAGTGAACAAGTCAGAAACTAAAATGATAGCCATAAAACTCTTTGTTTACATTTGCAGAAATATATGTTTTCTATAACAGCCTGAAGTTTGGAAGGCTGCAATGTCATATACCATCAGAGACAGGTGTGCCTCTCTTTCCCAGGATTTCTCAAGGCACACACTGCATCAGAGTTATAAGAAAATAAAGAAGCAAAGAAATACAGCAAAAGGTAAAATGAAGGAGAATAAGCCCTAGTTCAGTTAAATCAGGCTTTCTGACTATCAGGTCAAGAGAGAGTGTGTCAAGAAAAATGAATCATATTCCTGGTTCCCATATTGATTATGTAGCTTTGCTCAAATTACTGAATTTCCTCATTCCTCATTTAACACTGTGTGCTGGTAGTTTTGACTGAGATAGAGTTAATTTTCTTCACAAAATGGGGCTATGTTTTGGATTTGGGCTGGAACCTGCACTGATAATACAGAAGTGTTTCAGTTATTGCTGAGCAGTGCTTGCACAGTCAAGGCCTTTTCTCTTCCTCACATCACCCCACCAGCAAAGAGGCTTGGAGGGCACAAAAAGTTGGGAGGAGCTGACCCCAGCTGACCACAGGGATATTCCATGTATTCCATGTAGTGCCATGCTCAGCATATAAAGCTGGGGGAGGAGAAGGAAGGAGGGACATTCAGTGTGATAATGTTTTTCTTCCCAAGTCACTGCTGTGTGATGGAGCCCTGGTCTCCTGGGGATGGCTGAACCCCTGCCTGCCCATGGGAAATGGTGACTTAATTCCTTGGTTTGCTTTGCTTGCATGTGCAGCTTTTACTTCACCTATTAAAATGCTTGTACCTCAACCCAGGAGTTTTCTTCATTTCATTTTTCTGATTCTCATCCCCATCCCTCTGGGGGCAGTGAGCAGGTGGCTGTGTGGGGCTCAGCTAATGACTGGGTTAAACCAAAACACACAGATTCACACAGACACACACACAGACACATACAAAATGTCAGTCTCAGTTCATTGTTAAGTTGGTCTGAAATCCTCAGATAAAGCCTACTCAACATGACTGTTCTAAATGTCAACAGCTTGCACAGCTGAGGCAACCTGGAACTTCTCTGACAAAGAAGGGTGGTTGTACAGCTTTGCCAGCCGCTGAGGAAGACTGAATGCTGTAGAGAAAAACAAAATCTACTTCTGTAGAAAAGTAAAAATTGGTAATATTGACCAGATGATAAGAAAGCCCTAGTGTGGTAAAGGAGAAAATACAGTTCTGTTCTGGGTTACAGCTGAATGAACCTTTAGTAACATGCTATTTTACAGATTACCTGAGTTTCTGCATCTTAAATAGGGATATGATGTCTACCTATGCCAGGGAAGAAGAGAAGGCTTGGGAACAAGGACAAGTCTTGAGAGTCACACTCCCTCTGAACAAATGTTTTTCTGCAAAATGCTTCACTGTGATTTCATTTATGTAAGAAGAAAATGCATAGCATTGTTGTGGAAAACAAATTTTCAGACATATTTACTACTGCTACATATGAATCATGCTTGGACTTGTACCTGTATGCTTGGATTCCCTTAAAATAAAGTCTTATTCTTTTACAACATGATCCTGCAAAGTTCCTTTGTGTTCTAACTCCAGAGTAATTTCTCTGGAGGAGATGACCAATGTACTTTTTAATACTTTGTTTCTTTCCAGATCAGACCACTATTTACATTAACGACTTCACTATTTCCTAGACCCTAATTTGAACTTTGATGTATTGCCATTTTCATTTACTTTCTTTTTCCACTATTTGGAATTTTAACAGAGCCTGCACAAGTGTTCCCATCCAAGCCAATTTGGAATTAATCTTTCAAGTAGGAGCTCATGTTACAGTATCAGATGTTCTAGTCACTAACAGTGCATTTGCTAAATTTCCATAATTCCATAAGATTGTACTTCTGCTTTAAAAAAAGCACTGACATTTTTGCCTGTCAATATTTTCTCATTGCTCGTGACATAGTTGTTCTCAAAACTCACAGTGAATCCTTTCTCTGTCTATATACACCATAATTATGCAGGAATGAAAATTAGATCTAACACATATAATTGCCATAATCACGTATATGGACTTTTTTTTAACTTGAACAATCCTTTCTCCAATTTTTCCCTTGCCCCAGTAAATACCCATAGATCACAGTAAATAAACTGAAGGTCCAGTGTTTGCATCATCAGACCTTCCTTTGACCAAGCTGTGCAGCACCTCACTGGCTCTCACTCCGAAGCTATTTGGAAAGGATCCTAATCTGTGTACCAATGGTGTGCTGTCTTCCATTCCTTATAAAAGACATTCTAAAGGTGAAGTCAATTAAGGCTAGCAAGTTTATATGAAGCAAAATTAGTCAGTGAATCATACTTTTTCATTTGCATATAGTGATTATTGTATCTCTTAATTTTATCAAATAGGCAATAAGGATGGCATTTACCCCCAAAAAAATTAGACATTGCTGGTATATAATTATATCTAATCTCATCACCTTGGGCTCCCTCTCTAGCCAGCCAAGAGATTGGTCTGCTTGAGAATGATTGATCTGATCTATAGGGTATGTCTAATTTGGGCAGTGAAATTCTAAGCTGAGACAGAAGCAAAAACTCGGTACTGTGTGCATAACTAAAGAGTGTGCTCCCAAAGGACTTTCTCTCAATTAAAAACAGATCTTATATAGTATTCAGAGAGTTGTCTTTGATTGTTCCCATTTTGATTATTTGACATACAGTGAAAAAAGAGTGATAAGGTGAAAGTGCTTTCCAGAGCCAAAGTATATGCAACAATAAACTACTAAGTTTATAGAACCATAATAATTTATTTAGTTTTATGATGATGGATGGCTTTCATTAATAGTATTACTGCTATTATTAATAATGCTTACCATCTATGATGATTCTTATCAGAATCTTATGCAGAGGGGAAATGCTGGTAATGTGTAATGAAAAACGGTGCAAAAGATCTTTCCTGTCCCTGAATAATTTTCTTTTGTTTTTGCAGTTTGGTGAAACATGTTCAAAAAGGAACCACACAGCCATGGGGTGAAGCACCTGCCCAGCATATCTCTGGCACAGTTCTGCCCTTCCTATACAAAACACCAAACTGTTACACTGCACAAAGAAACACCAGCCTAGGCAGGCAACCTCAACAGTTTTCCTGATAATGATTCCTCTGTGAAAGAAATCAGTTATTTTTGTAACAGAATATCTTCCTCCAAAACTGGAATTCTGATGCTTAATCATGCCATTACTCCATATTTCTGATGGCAATCATCAAAGATATTTATAAGGCAGCACAAATCACCTACTCCATCTCAGTTATCTACTTTCAACAGTTGCCATCCTAAGCTGGTTTCCCTCTATTGTTAGCTTTGTTTCACATGCTGTGGATAAAGGTTTTAAAGACTCATCCTTGTTTGAAGCATTCTCATTTCACCAGACTCTTTCTGAGTTTTCAGATCTCCTCAGATCAGGAGAGGAAAATGATGTGCCTGTGTGAATAGTCCAAGTTCCCATTCTGAGAGTATTTTAAGTTGTTACATTCTTCCTAAAGCTCCCTGATGGCGCACCTAATATTCAGATTTTTTCAAATTCAATGCTAGAGTTTTCTTGATCATTGACTTTCCCTTTCCACAGGATAGTACCAATCTGACAGGGAAAATAATGATCTGTGTTTATATAGTCTAATAGGAACTGTCAAAACAGCCACCAGTCAATCAGTCATCTGTCTCTCCTTTTTCAAAGCATTTTATAACTCTTTGTGGACTTGTACAGGTTCCAGACAGATATGGCACAAGATACAGTTGATTTAGAATGTCATGCATTATCGATAAAAAACCTTCAAGGACTCCTTCTTTGTCTCATTATGAAACAGAAGGAAAAGTGCATAGCAGGGAGAATACTAGACATGAATAGACATATTTTTTTTTTTCCTGAGTCCTTAACATGTCATGAAACATAAGTCATCTTGATCTTTATTGAATGTAACACTGAATGGCTCATACAGCTCACTTGCCCAGAGGTGCTAAAGAGCTTTAAAGTGTAGTATTGCTCTGCTATATTGCTGACCTCTTTGTTCCCTTGGGAATTGTTTTAACTTTCTCTTCCATTCCATTAGAGAGAGCTCTCATTGCCTAGAAGAGTGCTGTCTTTCTGTCCTGCATTTCCCAGACAGACATCTACTTGAATGTGGTTTGCAGCAAGAAGCAGCACCTGTCATTCTTCGCATGTGCTGCACATGTAGTCTGAGGACAGGCTGTGTGTCCAGAGGATTGGAGATACACTCATTAAAGGAGAAACATCCTGTCTTCTATCTGCACTCCATATTTGTACCTGGAAGTATAATTTACGACTAATTGTAAGTCTAAGATCAAAGGTTCTCTCTCCAGCTTAATTTTCAGAAAACATGCCTACACTGAACAAGGATCCCTCAAGGATCATATATCATTTAAATTGAAAGGATTTGGAGCAGTTTCCACATCGCTTACATGTGTTGTTCACCCTGCTGTTGACCCCCTGCCACTGAGGAGTTACTGTTTTTCTTCCAGGGGGGAAGGAATTGGATCTTTCTAGACCATGGTAAATGAAACAAGACCAAATGCTATGAGGCTGATTTCTTTGAGACTGAAAACAGGTATTGATAACTACTGGTCAATCTCTTTAGCACCTGTTCTTAAGTTCCTTCTGAAGTCAATGGAGACATTTTGACTTCTGTAAATTGAATTAAGCTTTTGGTCTACCCTCATAAAAATGGACCAACTTCTCAATTTTGGAAAGACCTGCTAGAACCAATGAAGAAAAAGCATATAATGGTGTAAATTTTGTTTAAGCTCATTCTGCATTTAAACTTCTGAGAATGAAATACTGTCGAGATTACTGTAAGCCACAGTTTGATAATTCAGGACAAAGAGTTTTATCCATATCCAGACATAAACAGCTCAAGAATCATAGTCATCATACTAGAGACTACACAGTCTGAGATCCTATCTCCCATGACACATAGCTTGAATATAAGATAATGGCATGGATATCAGAATTGCTCACTCAAATTTGTTCCTTTCAACCTTATTTTAAAAGCAGAAGTCAAGTTGAGATATTTGGAAGTACACAAGTGGCCTGAGTGTGGCACTGCTTTCTTCCACTCTTAACATAATCAGCCAGAGATATTTTACCTAATTGGAAACATGACAGCTTGTAACCTCCAGTTCTGGTATAAAGCTACACTGCCAAATTACACAGAACCAAAGACCACTGGTTACTGTTATTAGCTTTTACATTTAGCTTTTGGTTTCTGCTTGGGGTTTGAATTAAGAAATTTAGAAGACTGAATTATCATGTCAATTATATCCATGCAATTGCACTGAGCAATTTGTTGTTGAAAAAGTTCCCTTTGGAACTGAAGGGAAAGCAGAGTCTGATGATATCTTAGCATGGTTCTTACCCATAAGCTGATCATTTTTACAGCAGAATTTGTGTATTGTTCTGGACTCAGAAGGCAGATTGCATACAAAAAATGATATGAACCTTCTTGTTGCTAGTGGACACAAAGTATGAAGCAAGGTTTACGATAGCAAGCAGCTGAGGTTTCATTTTCTCAGGAGATGAAAAGCCTTTATTTCAGGGATTTCAACCCTTTTTATAATGTGTTTGGATAAGGTTAACCTGACTGGTACAAGGAACAATGCCTCTCCCATCCCTTTGATGGGACAAGAGAAAAACACTCTCAGAACATCTGTGTCATTGTTTTGACAACAAATATATTATTTACACAACTCTCCTTGAGAGAGAAAAGTTTCCCAAAAGACTTTCCCTTGGGAAACAGATCAGCCACTGAGAGCCTGAAACTCTCTCAGGGTCAGAAAATCATGTGCACACCTTCTGAATAATATTGGGAGTGCTGTTTTTGTTTTTATTTTCCTAAAACACTATGATGGAGGTCAAACTATGAAAGCATATGGAGAGCACAACTGAGGGAATAGGGGCACAGGCTAACTTCCCCTACACCCCTACTTCCACAGCTTACTTAGGACCAGTGTCTTAGAACTCATTGAAAAGTAAGGATGAAATGTTATACAGTCTCTAATGTGATATAAAATAGATTCATGTCATAGAGGAGCCATTGTAAAGGTTGATATTTCTTAAAAATTTACATAAACTGGAAATAACTCGAGATACTCTTTAAGAAAACAATGTTCCAGGCTGGTTTCAACAGGAACTATTAAGTAGAGAGGCTCAGTATGGGATTTCAGTTATAGAAAGATAAAAGCAGATTGCAAGGGGTCAAGAAATATGTCCCACTGAGTTTGATGAAAGTGAATTTGCTTAATCTAAGGAAGAAAAAATGATCAAAAGTGTTTCATTATATATGAAGCTATCATAATGGCATTCAGCTGTTTGTGAACATTGGGGAATCAGTCAGGAAATCAAATTAAATGTTAGTTCATGAGCATCTTTTACCAATACTAAAAGTAAAAAGTGTGAATAAGGTAATGCACCATAGGATATCTAAGAAAAATGTCTCCTTCCATTTGTCTCGAGTGGTGGAAGTGCTTGATCCTGACTAAATGTGGGAGCACAAACAAGATGGTCTCTCAAGGTGTCTCTCCAGGTCTGTGTTTCTATGATTCCAAATTCACATAGAATTCAACCTTTAGCATAACACACAAGGGAAACTTAGTTTTCAGGTAGCCCTAACCAGACTCTGATCTAGTTGATCCAATCTTTGTGTAGGAAAGATTCTATAAATCCAGGTCTGCTTTTCACAGTTTCAAATAATTCTATTTCAGCTTGAAGAATTCAGACATTTCATCTCCTGTAAGGGTCAGTTTGAAAAGTTTTCATAAATAATAGCTTTTACCTTTTTCATTTTCTAATAATTTACCTCCCAAAATAGGCAGAAGATACGTGGCACCTCCTTACAAACAAATGGTCAGTAACACATAACGAGAAAGTAATGAGATGGGACTGAACACAGAAGAAAGGAAAGGTGAAATATTAGAATTATGTACAACTACCTACTAAAAGCTCTTAAAAACGCTGATGGACTAAAAAGGGTGTTTTCAGGGGAGAAGACAGATGCATATATTTCTGCATTCTATTTGATGAAAATAAGCAGCTGGCTTATTTTGCTGAATTTTAGTAATTATTGTTATTTATATGCTGCATCTGAAATTATGATGAAAACATATTTTGAGTCTGCATTTGTGGGATTTTCTTATTCCCTTAGTCCTTCAAAATTCTAAATGATGCAATTCATTTTTTTACAGTTCAGGTTTCACTTTATATTTTATTCATGGTAAATGTATATCCATAAATACACGTGCATGTACACACAGACAGAGAAAATCCTTTCACCAAGACATTAATGACTTCTGTTTGAGAAAGATAATTTTGCTAAAGCCTTGGTACCTTCTCAAATTTTAACATGTGGACCCTAATAGGTAAATGTAAAGCTTGTTATTGTATAAAATTTCTATTACCATCAGTGTACAAAACTGTTTTAGAAAAACAAAACTGGCTAGCAAGATAAGTGTATGGTTAGCTGCAATACAGTTCCATTAAATCTTACTGCATTTCTTCCATATTGATGCCATCCCATTAACTTACCCTGTATGTGCACTCCTTATGGAAGGAATGATGGAAGCATATATAATCTTGGGAGAAGAAACATGCTCAAACCAGAAAGAAAGAAAAAAACCCTGGCTTTATTGCCAGAACTGGGAGAAGGATTTGTTGTACTATGCTACTCCACCCCAACAACAAACGAGAAAACTGAAAAGGCAGAAAACCTCTCTTGTTAATTGCAATGTTGGTAATAGGAAGTGTATCAAAATAAGGATCCTTTTTCCTCCTTCTAATCTAATTATAAAAAGTTCAAGAAATTTTCTGAATAAACAACATTCATAGCAGAAATTAGAGAAGCAACTCAGAGCCACAGAAATGCAATAACATATTCCTTCTAAGGCTAATGTTTTACTCCTAGAGCCACAGCTTCCAAAGCTGCTGACATCACATAAAACCTATTTCCCTCCCATATTAATACATAGGTTAGCTACCCTAAGTTCTGACAAACATGTGAATCATGTTTGAATTTTAATTCTGGAACGATTCTCATTTACATCAATTTTAAACACTCAGCCAGTGCAAATTGGAAGGTCCAGTTTTACACTTTGATACCTCCTAGCTTAATTGGTGTACATAGTAAATGTAAACCAAATTCATTCAGTACTAAGAGTGACAGGACCTGGAGACAGGTTCTGACAACAGTCTCATCGATAAAAGTGGTAAGAGGACTAAAAGTGTTCTAATAGTAGCTAACATAGTGCTAGTCCTGGGAAGCTTGGAATACTAATAAAAAAAATTTTGGCTGAATCAGGATGAAGAAAAAGCCAAACATTTTCATTCATTGCCAAAAATATAATTTATTTTTTTTTAAAAAAATACATTTCCAAGGTTTATGGCACAAAAAAAATTTTCTTATGTTCATAAAATTTTGATTTTTTAAATTTAAATATAATTATATGCTGGAAAATTTACAACTCACTATTTTGGGACTTTTTAATTGTTTGGGGTTTTTTAATTGTAAGTTTTCATTTGTTTTGAAATAGAAAAGTAGTACAAGTTTCAGAAATTAAAAGATTGGGTTTTAGGTAAAGCTAGCTAATGAATTTGAGAATCATCTTGCATTCAGTCTACACCAAACTGTACTTTGGTTAGTTACCTATTTAACTGAAAACTGCACCAGCTCCCCTTGAATCTGGCAAATCAGCACATCAGAGGTAAAAACCAAAAAGACACTTTTCACAAAAGAGTAGGCCCAATATAAATCTTTGTGGAAGTATTTAACCTTGTGAAAAATGTATTCAGACTGAGATATTGCTGAGACACACACTTGAGAAATTATGGAAAGTATCCTTAGACACACTCCTCTGCAGTAACCAGACATAATGTTAAATCTAACACTCAGAAGTATTTCTCAGTAAACTCAAATGCAGATGCTGACACTGTGTTTGTTCCATGCTAAGGGAGATCTTGTTTATTTTTCCTGGGAGAAGGAGGTGCCAGTCCAAATAAGTATTAGAACTGTAAGTGCATGTCCCACTTTTCTTTACTAGAAGCAAACACATTTAGCATCAAGCTACTGTTACAGTAATATAAGCAAAAAGGCTCTGGGATTTCACAGTTAAGTGGAAAAAAACACAACATAGCTTACAAACACAGCAGGGATCATAAAAGTTTGACAATAAAGAAAAGTCATATAGAAGGATCTAAAAAAATCTTAGTTTGCAATTTCATCTCTTCTGGAATCAGACTGGGTCCTGTGTGACTTCATTAGATGCTACCTATTGAACCATGAGAAACACTACAGTAGATTTGATCAAATAGATTTAGCTCCACATTTGAATTCAACCAGGTTGAGGAATAAATTCTTAAAATATTAATTTTCATTGTGGAGAGAAAGTCCAGCTTCAAGATAACCCAGACTTGAAAAGCCAAAAAAAACTTCCTCACTCACTAGAGCACTAAGATTAAGCTCTTCAGAGACAGCTTTAGCTTGCACACCTGCTATGTCTCAATTGCTCCAGCAACCCAAAACAATGTCTCTGCATGATATTGTATAATTCAAGATATTTCAGCTTATTCAGAGCCACCTCAAGGATCTGCAATCTGCTTTTCTGCCAGGATTTGCATCTACAAATGAATCTCAGGAGATGGTTGACAGAACAATAATTTTGCTGGAAAAATCAGATCTGAGTCAAAAAAACTAAGATGTTTGTTTAGCTCTGGAGTCTTGGGGATGCTTGCCCACATCCCCAGATATTTCCCTCTGTGAGTTGTGAGGCTCCTTGTACCTTTAAAATCCTGTGACCTATAGGTGCCTTAGCCACTGGTTGTTCCTGAAGGTTCCTTAGCATGTCAGCTGTGGGCTTGAGAGGTGCAAGATTTCAACTCTTAGGAAACCTAGACCAACTCTATACAATCTGTATAGCTCTGCAGACAGATAAGTCTCCATAGCCCCTGGGATGCCAAGATTTCCAGATTACTCATTTCCATAGCTGACTGTTCCTGAAGTTTCTGCAAAATTAAGCAGGACAGAGAATAACCTCCCCAAATGATTTGTAAAAAATCTTGTTTCTGCACACCAATTTTAAAATTTGTCCCTGATTTAGGTACACTTCGGGGGTTTTATCTGGGTTTTATTTTCTGGGAGTTTTACCACAAGTTTGGTATTTTCATTTAAAGGCTTTCTCTTATTTTCTGCATCATTTCTCTTTCATGTCACAAGTTCAGATTTGTTTTGAACCAAAATATCCTCCTGGGGTTAATAAGAGATATTAGATCAGTACTTCTAGACTTGTGCTTCCCTACAGTAAGGACAAAAGAGTCATAACATGTTCAAGACAATTTGTTTCCCTCTCAGTGCTGTGTTTTATTCCTGGTACCGATTACAGAAGTGCAAAGAACAATTACAAGTCAGACCATATTCTTCCCTAAGTATAGAACCCTTGCTTCGCTGTCAGCACATTTTAATTTATCAGCCTCATGAAGGAATGCAGAAAATGCAAATGGACTTATTTTTATAAGTATTGGTTTGTACTGGGATTGTATAAATTCTGCATTTTTGCAAATATCTACTTGTAAATATAAGGAAACTTCATGGTCATTCTCAAAACTTCTAATAATGTTCTAATCATAGCTATAAAACAGAGAAAAGTAGAATGGAAAGGATCTACAGAGGAATCTGGAGTGATCCATCCACCTTGAGAGACAAGGTTATTGAAATGCTTCTAAAGATTGCACCATGGTTTTACTTTATTTTATTGCAGAAGGGCTGTTTAGGTCTAATGGATATAAATATTTACTTCCCTAAGATCTGTGGACTTGGACAGGTGACCTTAACATTTACTTCTGAAGATGTGAGTTTCCCATGTCTCTCTGACTGGGTGTTTTCTATAATTTTGAGGTGGTATTAGTTACCTTGCTTGGTAGGTAGATAAAAGTGGAAGAAAGCTCAAAACTGATAGAAGCAATAAGATTTCCTTAAAATACTAATCCCAGATCCAGCAGAGAGCCTGGCTCAGCAAAGCTAATGTGACTCAGCTTGCTTTTCCTCAGCCTTCTAAGAAAGAAATATGAAAAGAGGCAGGAAAGAAAAAAAAAAAAAAAAAAGATTCCATTGCTCAAAAAGGTGCACACAACATTATTAGTTTGTTATTTAAGATTACTCATATATGACCATGTTTACGAAGACCAAAATTTTCTTACAATTTTGACTTATAATATCGATTGGGACTTTTTAAATTTACTAATGTAACCAACACATAAACATTCACATTAAAACATGAATCATTGAATCCTATGGCAGAAATAATTTCTATCTGGAAATTTCCCCAGGGTTATACCTAATGCATATGTCTTATAAGTGTCACTGTTTAAGAAAGTAATTCAAATTTCTATATTCAATGGTTTTATCTCTGCAGCTCTATGGAAATGTTTCTATAACACTGGAAACCATGACAACTAGTTCCAGTTTCTGATTTCATTGCAAAGTTACATCTTACCCTGGTTCATGAACCTTTCATACAAGATGGACTTTATAATTTTGCAACTGAATCTTTCAAAAGTATGTGGTTTGATACAACAATACTGCTTCATTTGATCTCTCAGTTTAAAGAAGTTACCATTACATTGTTACTGCCATGCTTTTCCAGCTGTTGTCCAGTGATGACAGTATTTTTTTGACCAAAAAACCCAAGAGGAAAACATCCAGATACAAAATACTGTATAAAATACAATTTTATTTCATGAAATAAACTGTGTGAACTGATGGCCTTAATACACACCGGTATCTAAACATGGGCCAATTCTGTCCCATAAACAAATCCCTTTTAGGGGTTACACTTTGCTAATTAAGTGCTATTTAATATATGTTTCCAAGTTTCACTGTCACCAGACCCTGTACATGGAAGTCTGATGTTCCTGGCATTCTTTAGCATGGATCTGTTTTATTTTATTTGTCGCTGAATCTTCAAAAAAATGTCAATATTGGTACGTGCTGGGAGAGTGCACCAAACATCAGGCTGTTACTTTGACCAGTACAACCTCTCCTTTTCATTGTGCTTTTTAGAATGGAATGATTTAAAAATTCACAGCTTAAGACTTCTAGTCCTAACAATTTAAAGTTCCCTGCAATTAAGAACACATCCAAAACAGAAGCAGGTTTGGGTTCAGCAATTCTCTTCTGATTATATTGGTATTTGTGGTTACAGTCTTTGGCTTCTGAATTGCATCCTTTTGATCTGATCACAAAGAAGCCTAAAAAATTAATCAATTAATCTGGAATAGGTGACTTTCACCAGTCCCAAGTCTGAGGTATGGGCAGAACCTCTCAGAGGAGATGGATTTTTCCTAATTCACTGCAAAATACAGATTGCTATCATTTACTGTACCGATTACTATGTTAGTACTTAACCAGCAAAACAGAAAACTTTAGAATGACTTTGAATGCATTCTGACAACTTGTTCTCTCCTGTAATTCACTGATGGTTACTAGGTGCAAAATTTGAGAGTAGATGGCCACTGACTGATCAGTCATGATCAGTACTGCACTTTGATTTTGACTGGGAAGAACCTGCAGGTACCAAGCATTTTCCAATGTTTGACTATCTAAGACAAAGTTTTCCAGTTAGAATCACAAAGTGTTATAATTAACCTGTAGTTTAAAAATTAAATGTTTTGAAAATATTGAAGGTTGCAAGATTGATGAACAAATAGATATTTGCATTCTGATGTAATTTGAGAAAAGAACAAAAAGGCTTAGTCTAAGCAGAACCATTCTTTTTATCAAAGCACAGAATTAAAAAAACCACAATTTTGTTGCTCAATGAATGATATATTTTACCAGATCTCATCTCTATGTTTCCTCCTTCCCTATTTTTCCTTCATGTTTAATCTTACTCTAACTTCTACTATTCATAGCACTGGAGATTGCTAATTCTCTTTTTCAAATCTCCTTTCAACTCACTTTCAAGTAACAGCAGTTTTGCAGTAGTCATTCGCTTATCAGGAGAAAGCAGGTGAGCCTGTAGTGCTATGGAGTTAGAGAGTTTATATTTCTGCCAGATACTGGTTTGGTGAACTTGGGAAGCAGATTCAGATCAACTCAGTGAAAATAGTGCATTAATTTGTCTCACCAATTTGAGACATGCCATATTTAATTTTAATATTTTAACTGTGCAAGTGCACTGGTATCTCTGATTGAAGTCACTGGGAAATGCATGTGCTCAGTATCTCCCCAGTTATTATTTTAATACTTTACCATTGTTTGCTTCTTATTGAGATAATGAGCAGCTTTCACCTGTGAATTGATGTAGGCTCTAAGCACAAGTCAGAAACCAACATATGTCATGTCAAACTGTGCAATCCAGCACAACCTAGTACTAAGCTGGTTTTGCATGTATTCCTGAGTCTCAGCTCATGAAAGAACAAAAAAGTGCCAGCTTCTGAAAGATACCAGTAAGCTACCTCAGCAAATAATAAGTGGGAGGATATTGATTATATATATGGATATGTATATACATATATGTGTATAGGACATATATTAAATAAATGTATTTTACTATCATAGACTTGGTTCATGTATTCTCATCCTGTGGAAAGACAGGGGAAGAAGTTTCTTGTCTGTATCTCACTTACTCTTGCTGAGGATAGAGCCAGACATCTCATCCTTTGCCACCATAAGGCAGTGCATAAACTTTCCTTCAGTCTCTACCACCCCATGTCCTAAAGAGGCAAATACTATAATGAAATTAGTTCAGAGAAACACCAGCAGCTGGGTGAAAGTTTTGCTACTGACTTTAATAGGATCAGGACTTCTCTCAAATTCTTTCTAACCTTTATCTTTACAGAATACAGATACAGCCTATCTAGCAGAGCTCAAAAGTACAAAAGAATAGGTGAGAAGGAGTATGATGCTGCCCCTCAGGTACATTTGGGCAGGAAGGCAAATACTATTCTGCTCATCTTGAAAGGGCCTTAAAGATAACTATCAGTTGTGCATATGTTACAATACTTCATGTACTCTGTAGTGAATTTATCTGTTTAAAAGCAACATATCATTACACTTAAAAATAAACCTGTGATTTTAATTCTTTGTCTAGACAGTGGTTCCAAAAAGCCCACTCTATTTTCAGTCATCCCAAAATACAGAGGTTCATTTATTATAAAATTTTAATGGCAGTGACTATAATCCTGCTCTGGAATATGAGTAGGGACAGCTTCTAATTGCCAGGCTTATTCAGGGTTCATCTATTTCCCAGCATTTTACCTTTACATTTAACTTCTTCCCTCTCTAGCTTTACTTCACTGATCTTTGTCTTGCCACCTTCTAAGGTTTTATAATTCTATCCTTTATTTTTATGGTTACCTTGAAAGTGTTTATAGACTATAGAAGGTATTTATAGACTTTGATCATGTTTCCCCTGAGGCTTCTCTTCTCCCAGCCATATATTAGTTTAGTTCCTTGCGTGTTAGCTCACATATGTAATATTCTTTTTTGTGAACCATTTTTGTTGCACTGCTTTGTAGTTTTTCCTAATTGTTGTATGTGCTTCCACGCTGTAAAACCATCATAATACATGACACAGAATTCCAGATGTTTTTCCCTCCAGTGCTACATCAAGCAAAACCACTACCATATAAATCTTAAAACTGTTTTCTCTAGCTCACTGTTGGTTGAGCTTGATTTTGCATAGTTTTAACAGGCTTGGCACACCTTTGGAATCTATTGTACTCAAATCACATTAACAGTTTTTGGGGCTGAAACCTCTGTTTTTTCCTGTATCTGTTGTTGCCAAGTAATTTTACTTCTTGCCTTGCTTTCACAGAATTCAGTCTGTTTTCACCTGGGTACACTGCTGTATAGCAAGGAGGAATATGAAGAAACAGTTTCCATTTGAACCCACACTTTTTAAGTACTGTTGTAGAGCACAGGCTTTTATGCTCACTAATCCACTGCCCCATAATATCAACATTAATGGCAGCTTTGCTTTTAATTGCAGCAGAAATAAAATCAGGCTGTAGGACAGGGTGATATCCCCTGGGCTAAGCAGGACTCCTGTGCTCTAATGAGAACTAAAACAGTATTTATTTCATTGGCCTTTTTTTTGGTAAATCTTTGCCTGCCATGTCAGTGTGCTTATCAGAAACACATGAATACTGTCATTACTTTTGTGCAAAGGGATTAACTAAGAAGGCTTTCTTGAATACTTTCTTACGTAAATAGTGCTTGTAATGTCTGCTTCCACACACTTTCACTGCACCACTAGGTATTACAGCAGGAAAATCTCTCATGTCCAGCATAAAACTTTATCCCTGGAATAGTCCTGCTAGTTTCATGAAGCACTATTGAACTATAGTGAAAAAAAAGCTGGATTGATATTGCACATTATTTTCAATTTCTGATCAATTACAGCTGATCCTACAAATCTTTTTGTATATTTCAAATATATTTTATTTTTGCTGCAGATAATGAAGCTTTTTCAAAATTGTTTTCTCAAGAGCAAAATAATACCAGTGCTCTGACAAGTTTTGTGTACAAAATGATTACCTGGGGGAGAATGCCATTCAGATTTCAATGCTTTATGCAAATAATCCAAGTATGCAATTAGACAAAGCCTTGTTAACTAGGGTTAAAACACATACAATCAACTGGTGCACTTATTTGGTAGAATTTAGATAAGCATAATTAGGTTGCAAAATGAATCTATATGTAAATAAGTGGAGTTCTTTTATTTGAGGATAAACAAAATCAGAGATAATTTTAATCACCAAATTTATTGTTTATAGAGTGTAGGTTCATAAAGAGGTTTGAGGAGTTAATTTCCCAGCCAGAATCTAATAAGATACTCATCTTTTTTTGCTATTCTGCCTCCTCATGTGCTGTATTTAGAATGATGCACTGAAGATACTCATGAATCTGTTTTGATATTATATGAAAGTCGTCCTCTTTGCTTTTTTACCACTATACATTTAAATGAGTAAATTCTTATGTTCAGTTGAAAACCTAAATCAAATACGTTTTTTGGCACTTGTTTATACAGAAATTATTTTGTTTGGCACTCAAAGAGAACCAGTCAGAAACTGAAAGTGGAGACTTGAGGAAAGGACTCTCCCCCAGTATTTTTTGTTTAACAAGGTATTTAAATCAGCTGTCAAAACTTTTAGGTATTTTCTGTCTTGCAATGGACAGTCAAGTGACATGTCAAGGATTCTACAGTCTGTAAGGCTGGTGGCTCTAGTTTTGGTTTGGTTTTGTGGTTGTTTTTTGTGTTTTATTTTTTATGGCTGCTTTTTGCCTTTTGGTCATAAAGGAAAATTAAACTGAACAGTGCATTGGCCATATTTACAGTACTAATCCACTTCATATCAATGTTTTCCTGGTTTATCTGACTATCCACTGACAATAAAAAACAACCACAGCACGCACTCAGGCAGCTTCTGGAAACATTCCAAGTGCTAGTTTGGAGCTGGATAGGAGCTTTTCTGAGATTATGCATCCTAGTGCTGTTTTGTACTCCACCTCTTCTACAAAAGGACCTTAGTTCCCTCCCGACTATGTTTTTAATCAAATATATGAACTTTAATTTCAGATCCTTGATTTTTGTAAATCTTAGTGTTGTTGTTGTTGTTGTTGATGTAATAGCATATTTTAAAACAAGCACACTTTAAGTCATTAGTATCATCTTCTGCTCAGCAGTGGATCCACAAAGTTTATTTCAGAACTGGTGAGGCCAAAAAATCATTCTAAAGTAAAAATAACAAATGTAAGGTGGAACAAGCTGTCTGGGGGAGCCTGTGCAACCCCTGCCCAGGAGCTCCTTATGAACAATTTTGACAAACGTTGATAAGGAAAGAAAGGCATGGGCTTACTCCTAATGTCAGGCCAGGGGTGAGGTGCCTGTCTTCCCACCTCTCAGTGTCACGGTGAAATAAATTGGCCAGGAGACAGACTGCTGTTTTATGCCTTTATTAGGACTCAGCTCTGGGGTGGGGGCCCAAGGGGTCGCTTACACCACTGGGCTCCCACACTGGCAGCTCCATGGAGGAGGGACAATTCACTGGGCACTGAGCACCAGACACTGGGCTCTGGACACCAGAGACTGGGCTCTGGGCACCAGCCACTGGGCTCTGGACACCGGACACTGGGCTCTGGACACCAGACACTGGGCACTGAGCACCAGCCACTGGGCTCTGGACACCGGACACTGGGCTCTGGACACCAGACACTGGGCTCTGGACACCGGACACTGGGCTCTGGACACCAGAGACTGGGCTCTGGGTACCAGCCACTGGGCTCTGGACACCAGACACTGGGCTCTGGACACCAGACACTGGGCTCTGGACACCAAACACTGGGCTCTGGACACCAGAGACTGGGCTCTGGACACCAGA
>NC_031776.1:24961335-25002233 GCF_001522545.3 Parus major
GAGCCTGGAGTGGGGGCAGGTGCTGCTTGGGCAGGAGGTGTTTGGAGCAGCTCTGGCTGAGATACCTCACGTAATTGCCTGATCTTGCTCTTCCCACTAAGATCCTACTGTGGAAATACCCAAAATATGGAATTTGCAATGGATGGGAATTCAGCCTGCCTCGTGTTTTCAGTGTTGTGCAGGGATGCAGCCCGAAGTTTTAATCAGGGTTCAGGTTATGACAACCTTAAACTTAATAATTAACATACAGAGATAAGATTGGTATCTGTTCAACCTGATGTAATTGTGGTTTGCTCTTGGTGTCTTGGTGTGTATTTTTCAGGGGTGGAAAATAAGTTTTGTGGTACACACATACCCAGTTTGAGAATGCTGGTATGATACTGTGAAAAATGAGATGTATTCTGTCAGTGTGACACCTTTAGCAAATTGACTAATTTAGACACCTTTAGAAAATTCTACAGATCCAGATATCCTGTGATTTTCTTCACAGCTACCAGGTCATTCAGCTACTGAATCTGAATATAATAATGTCAGATAATTCCTAATTAGCTTCCTCAGTTGGAAGCTCTGCTCCTTTGAGCATGTTACTTTTTTACAAGCTTGTTTGAAGTGGGTAGAAAACCCCCATAAGGATTAAAAATACAGCACCTGGGAGACAAGCAAACAAACATACAATCATTTGGAATAAACTTTAAACCCAGCAGACGTCAGCATGTAGCCTGAAGCAAGGCTAAGGAGGTCTAAAGACACTAATTATTGTAGTCATACAATTGAAATAATGGGGACTTGACAGTATGACTGAAAAACAGCTAGAAAATTAATGAGCAGAATGCCTGTCTTCCATCAAGGTCTGCCAAATATCTGTACAAGACACCACAGACAACACTGACATTACATGCAGACCAAAATACTATTTAGAAATTTGTGGCATGAACTGAACACATGGTGTTGCTAATGACTGGAGCTTGTGGGCCCACTGTGTATGGATAAAGTAATTAATCACTTGAAAATTACACAATGGGAGATTATAATTATTAAAAAAATACATTATATACTTTATGAGGGGAAAAAGACATAACTTGGATCCTTTAGATTAAGGATGCCAAACTGTAGGAATGCTTTTGATCACTTAGAAATTTGTTTTTCCACTGTACAACTTTGTACTTATTCATACAAGTAGTCTAGTTTTGAGTTGCCACTTGTTTCACCAATTAAGGGTGAAAGAAACAGTTTTATGGAAGAGAGAGGATTATAGAAAGAGTTTGGAGCTTGCATAACCTGCAGATCCAGCAGTTACCAGTAGTCACTCGGGTGCTTCTGGTGGCTAGTGGCAGATGCAGAAGAGGCAACTTATATGATCAATTACAATTATCATAAATTTGCATCCAGAACACTGACATAACTTCTTGAAGAAAGGCTTTCTATACTCACTGACATCCCTGGAGGCACTGTGAAAGCTTTAGCAGGGAAAGTAAACAAGTCAGTTTATTAAGTCCAGTGGCATGAAACATACCATAAATGAATTTCAGCTTTGCATCTGACTCATCTTCCCTGCCATAGCCTTGGAACTGTCATCAGGACACAAAGCTGTGTATTACATGGTCCATCAGCACCCAGATGCTTCAGAAGTTTCAAAGACATCCTGTATTAGGCACGTGTTGTATGAATCTTCCTTCAGCCCTTCTCTTAAACCCTAATGGTAGAAAGTGATTCAGAGACCCAAGAATTACCTGCTGTGGTTGTGTGATCATCCCTTTTGTCCAATAATGTTTTGACATTGGTAACTCTGCTCTGTTTGTTGGGCTTTAATGCTGCCTTCCCCATTCTGGAGAGCCATGGACCCTGAAATGCATCTGGCTATATTTTTAAGAGGTATCTGTGCTACAAAATTGCATAGCCATGTGTTTCCTTAGGGAAAGAGATGATGTCTTGCAGCAGGGCAGAATATCTGTCTTCGTGCTGGCTAATCTTACTGGGTGTTCTCCCACAGGAACTGAGAGAATATCTGATGAATCAAACCTTCAAAGAGTCAATCTCTGCCCAGTTGCCTGGCACTGACTGTGGATGTACATTTGGGAAGCTGTTAGGGAGTGTAGGCTTTCAGTGTAGGGCCTTGGTATGCTGTTGAAATATAAATGGTAAAAATAAAACAGAAAAGGGCAGAAATTTTCCCAAATAAGCAGGGATTTGGTATTGAGTCTCCATTGCCAGTAATGGGCTTTGATGATTTCAAGAGGCCTTGGATCAATTCCTATACATAGTTTGAAAGAGCCTTTTCAGTCATAATTTACAGTGATATTCCCAGGCAAAGCAACTGTTTGAGCTCTTGATTTTATTTGACACACATCTGTAAATGGTTATCTGAAAGACCTGCTTCCAACCTCACGAAAAATTTACATGGCATATTCTAGAGTTCTTAATATTTTCCTAAATGCATTAAAGGACCAGTATTTCATTGGGGAACATTAGTGCCATTAGCAGCAATTTTACTCTTCCACTTTCCAGGAATTTAATAACTTTCAAATGCATAGAAATGTCAAAACATTAGCAAAGGGAAAAGGACACTGTATCTATTCCATCACAGATTTGGACTACTACAGGAAAAGCAAGTTTGTCCCTTGGACTGAACAAGAAGGTTGATGAGTTTAGTAAAACACACACCATTCATGTGAATCCTTTGTATACTGTGTGCTTTCACAGAACATTACCCATTTAATTGCTGTGCAGGGTTTATTAGGACATAAGGCAGTAACATGCATGGTATCCTTTGTTGGTGGCTTTGTTTTGCTAGGCATTCTCTTATAAACTAACCAAACCTGTTAAAGCACAACCCAGAAATCCTTGATAATTTTTTAATGCAATTTTTCCAGGTACATTCTAAAAGCAATAGTGCAATGCAAGATAATCTTGCTGGCACTTGCCAGCATGTTAACAAAATAGGATTTTCTATTAGAGATCTCAAGGTGCTGCAAGAACAATGAAAAGAAAGACATAGAAAAACAATGCAAATGTTAGACAATCCATGCTCCCTCCCTCTGCTTGTGGATGTACGTCTCCTGCTACATGTTCTTAGAAAAATCAATCACTACACTAAGGAGTAACAACAAAAAATCACTTGATAAATGTCTTAGCAAAAAATACAGGCTCTAGAATATTAAAACATTTAAAAGAACACAACCTGCCAGATGAATTATATGGAATTCTTGTTCAGGAAAGAAAATCTAGACTATAAACTAGAATGACCTCTCATGTAGGAAATAAGGCATTTCCAGGATATAGTGTACTCAAGAAAACTGGAGTAGAAATGGTCAATGTGAAACTATAACAAGCTCTTGACCTTCCCTAGCCCTTTATACATTTTCATGAAATGATGTAATTCATTACTTCCACTGATATCTGCAGAGCAGTGGACCAGTTTACTTTGTATTCATTTATTCAGTCCTGAGTAATCTGTGTTTAATAGAGTGCTGGAGCATGTCAGAATGAACAATTAAACCTGGTTGTTATAGAAGACAACTTGCCATTATTGCCACCATTAGTTGTATGTGTTTTATTTTCTAATAAAGAAGGTGTGTTGCACATTCAGTATATAATCCCATATTATAATTTTTCACTTTTTATTTAGAATGGCAATATCTTTTGAACATTTGAGATTGTTGTGTTTTGCATCAAGCTCTCAACTGATGATAGAGGCTGTAACTTTTTCTCAAACCTGTCCTGCAAGGATAAGCAGACTATGAAGACAGAACCAAGATCTTGGAGAGGTTTGTGATGGACAGACTAGCTTTCTCATCAGCAAGAGGCAAAATTTTGGAAGAATATTTTTCTACAGTGCAGAAATTGAGTGGGTTTGGTTACTTCTCAAAGGGGAAAAAAATGGCAGTCTGCTTTAGGGATAATATATTTGATCAATCCCTCTGCCTGGCAGTGAAAGAGAAAAATATGCAAGGCAGAATACATGCAACCATGGTGCCCAACGTGTGCCAGGGCAATGAAGATGATCCTGCAAGACCTTCCATTGGACCTCACAGCTGGGCAAGGGAACAGCAATAGGAAGAAGTGCAAGTGTTCAGCTTCTCACAAAGACACTCTCAGTTTCCTTTAGCTCTCTAGTAAATGAAGCACTGATTTTTGGCAAACCTGAAGTGCCACATCTTTCCTTTTTTCTTAGTATAAGATGGAGTGAGTGTCCTTTCACATGAATGAAGGTGAATGTATAAACGAGATCAACAGAAGATCCATCATTATCTGATATCTCCAGTAATCACCAACCATGTCTGTATTTCCATGCCTTGTAGAATTATCAAGATTATCAAGAGCTAGTGATGTTTCTCTGCAAAGCAGGTTAGATAAGTGGGAGGCAAGTAAAAAACAGTAAGAACAAAACATCTGAATCTTCAAGACACCAAAAGCAGAGCTGTTTGACAATAGTTTCCTTTGCTGGGGTATTCAGAAGTAAAGGGAAGATATTTTGTGTCAAGAAGCAGGTGGCTGGAGGAAGTCCTAAGAGAGCCCTGTGATCCTGTGTCATCAGCTGTGCCTGTATTTGTTTGCCTGAATTTGCAATGCAACCTTATGAATTAGCAGCAGGAGGGGTGTCTGGTGTTTATGTGTTTATGCATGTAGCTAGCTATTAATTTTTCAAGATTTTAGAATAAAATTAGTTTTGCAATAATGAAGATTTTATCTCCAGTGAAAGGAACACCAACTCAATGATTCAATTCAGAGAGATGGGATAGAAACCCAAAACTAACAAAACAGATAAACGTGAGAAGGCCAAACCTGTGAACACTATAAGACAAAGAATTATGAGAAAGGAAGTAAAAAAGTTCAAATTTTAACATCTCATGCATAGAAAACCATCACTCCCACTCTTTTCCATTTGCTTCAGGAGAGCTACACAAAACAGCACTGGAGAAGTTACAGTGCACATCCTATATGGTTGTGAAATTGGGATCAAATCTTGTAGAGAATAAAAAGCAGTGACCTAGATGAGGTAACAGCCCCTCTGTAATGATTTCATCAGCCATTTCTCACTATTATGTTGTTGGTTCTTGTGATGTCTTTCACTTAGAATTCTTGAAGACACTATATTTTCTCTCAATGCAAAATACTGCTTGTTGAATGATGATAGTGTACCAATTAGTACAGATTATGTTTTACAGCTGACCAAATTGCCAGTGTTTCTTTCCTGATGGTCCTTCCCTCCATCCCAAATGCACACTTGAGTCCCTGGCAACCTATAGCGATGTTGGGAGTTGTAAGCAGATTGCTCTCAAGGTAAACAGCAACTCATTGTCCCTTATATTTTCCAGCAAAGACAAATTCACAATCAGAGGCTACATACTGCCAGTTAGAAGCATGAGAGCTGTATGGAATGCTCACAGGATGTGTCTAGCATATTAGCACAGTTGTTTAGAGCAGGTGTTTCGTTAATTGTGGTATATCCAGAACTACACACTGTGTTCAAAATGACCCTTAAATGGCCACCTCACACCAGTGAAATGAGAAGATGTAGTGCACTGAGCTGTGAAATGAAGCAAGGAGGAAATATGACAAGGGCCTAAGACCCATTCACCTATATTCATTGCCAGTCTTGTCAGAGCAGCATTTTTTATTATCTTTGATTCTGTTTTTAATCTTTCCTCGCATTTTGTTTTGTTTTTTTTTTTTTATTTGTATTTTGCCAAATGAGTTGTCTTTAAGCAATCTTGTAAGATAATTTGAATTAAACTCTAGGAATCCAAAAGGTAGAAGTTCTGTGGGTTGGAGATAAGAAGCACTTTGCTCATTTGTTTTTTTTAAAAGGTAAGCAATGTTTCATTTGGAGCAAATATTTCTCTATACACACCTGTCACACCTAGAAGCACTTAGAGTCTGGGTAAAAAGGACTTTAGACTGCCACCTTATGTAGATCAGAAGAATTCAGGAACATGGTGTAGTAAGGAGGATGCTGAGACAGGTACTGGCAGGGCCTGTGGCTGATGTCACACATTGACTGTAACAGTGAGTTACATTTAAGGAAGGATTAGACCAGAAGGGGCTGTTGATGCACTCAGTGCCCACTGCAGCACAGGTCTGCCAAGGCAGGGGCTGCTGGCTGATTTGCTCTGCCTGGAGCAGATGCTTCACCAGATGCCCCGGGATGCCCAAAACCTCTAGCTGAGGAGGGCTGGGGACCTTCGCAGGCAGCAACAGGGGAGCAGCTGCCTCAGGAGAGCCTCTGGGAAAGGCCAGCTGCTGAGCAATGAAAAGACACCAAAAATCACAGGATAATTGCAGTTTAAATCATTAGTTAGCTGATTTCAACATATGGACTGCCTGAGAAAACTGAGTTTACAAAGGAAGAAAATATTTTCCTTTTTGTCTTTTTTCCACACAGAATTTATGAATTCTGTCTTCAAACAATTTTTTCTTTTAAAGATAAATAAAATTGAGAAAAAAAAAAAAAGGCTGGAATTGAATATTTATTCAGTCCCCAATTTCTCTCCATTTGTTTACTTTGTTGGCTGACAAACAAAAAATCCATTTTTCACGCAGCTCTAGTACAATATTAATCATCATGAGTACAAACAGCAGAGTCTAAGCCTATGTCTATTCATACTGTGTTATGCTGCTTCATGCATCTGCATACTGAATAGTCCCTATTCTGGAAGTAAGGAAAATAAGGTTGTGTGTAATTGAATGTGAGAATGAGGCTGGCAGTTTCAGGTCAGTCTGCTGCTCTTGGGATCTCAGACATTAACATTGTTATTTTGGCCTAAAGAGATAATAACTGCAATTCTCTTTTAAATTCATAAACCATACTCCTTTTTTTTTATTTCTCTTTTTTATTTTTTCCTCACAGGCTTTCAAACAGAGTTTCCTGTGGCTGAGGGCTCACTGCAAGGTAAAGGAAGAGACACAGTTTGTAACAAGGCAACACACTTTGACGGGCAGGAACGGAGAGGTTTTACAGTTCAGAAGGTTCCTGGAAGTGTGCAAAGCAAGGAGAAAGGTACAGTGCCACCTCCCTGCAAGGTTTTGTCTGAATATTAGGAAGGCTTTTCTCCACAGTGCTGAACAAGTCCATCTTCAGGAAAAACAAAAAGAAAAAACGTAGGATAAAATTTTTAATTTTTCAGCTGCAAGACCTGTTTTTAAAAAAACACTCTATTATTAAATTCTATTATTCTATTCTTAAGCACTTAATTTTAAGCTGACAAGATGAAAGTATTCAAGTTTCATTCTGTCATGTTTACAAATTATCAGATTTAATAATTTTAATTACTGATTGCCTGTAGTTTGTTGCTTCTTCCCAGAAATATCTTACCCAGATAGGTAAGGGTGAGTGAAGAAAAATCTGTAGCCAAAGAAATGGCCCGACTCACCTCCTCATTTCCACTGGTCATCTCAGAATTTAGGATAACTTTCATTACTGAAAGCAAAATTTAAGGGTAAGACCAAAATATTAAGTCCTGAATCACTTTCACCTGTAGGAAACTTTCTTCCAAGGTATATCTTCAACAATGCAAAAGTGGAATCTTTCATACAGGTGTTTTCTCATATACTCTGGTGTTCAGACCATTAAAATACAGAATAGTAAGAGAAATAGATGGGCTCCTTAAAGCATGTTTTATCCAGTACTTTGGAAAGATATGTGTTATATTGTGTCCCTGTTCATTGGCAGGGATAGATAAATTGATGAATACTTATTGATGAAGTCTTTTAGAAACATGTACAAGATTCATAAAAAAAATAAGGATGACATAGAAAAAAAAAGGCTATATAGAAATTTGTCACCTGTTCTGTAGTAACTACCTGTGTTTGCAGCTCTTACAAGTAGCTAATCCATAGAAAATTGTTCTACAATGAAAGGAGCTTAAGCTAAGGCCTGCCTAAATCATGTGTCTGAATAAAACATGCTTGCAAAGCATCAGTGAAATTCGGCATCTTTCTGGGTAAATGCACACTTTTTGTCCACCATAAATTGGATTAGGTAAGTAGCAAATTTATGACAAATTTTCTCAAGATAAATTTTTTAGAAATATTCACAGTGCTGTCATAAGACGCAGCCAAAATCAAGCAGGTCAAGAGTTAAAGAAAAGACAAGTAATTTGTATCATGGTTGAAACGCCCACCTTTAAACTTCGGGGAAAATGAAATAATAATAAAACAGCTATTTTGTTGCATTAGGAAAAACAAATTAATTGAGTCTACTGTAAAAGACAAAACACAGTTACTGTAGAAACTGAAGCAAAAGTTACTTGAGTACACTGGTGTCCTAGTTTACGACAAATTAGGGAGGAAACCCCAGGACAACTGGAATAGCAAATTTTCTCAAAAATTAGTCTCTTTTAGAGACCAAAACAATAGTTCCCCTATTTTAAAGGGCAAAATAAAGACGTTAATTAGTAACTGTAATGCCTCAGAGCTGCATTAGTGTAGCTGTTTATAGTTATGAGTATGTCTGATACGTAGCTATAATGTGGAGACAAATGCTAAGAATAGATTAATAGTAAGAGCAGTGGCTGTAGCAAAAACTTTCTGCTACCCAGATGTTAAACATTTCTGCTTATGCTATTTCTTTCTCTCTAAAAATCCAGAGGATCTAAGGCTCTGCCTTGAGCAATGGAATATGCATAAGGTCCACCAGCTGACAAGCAGTCTCAAGAGGCATAGTGCCTAATACCATGGTTTGTTGATACAGTAAATTCAGTTTTCAATCTCCAAAGGTAACTGCAAAAATTCAACAGTTATGTGGACTGTTATCTGTCACACTGGTTGCTCAAATTTGTTTAGAAGTATTCATATGGGGTGAACCTGTTGCATCAGATTTCACACTTCATCAGATTCTACCTGCCTGCATCACTCTGACTTTAATTGCTGGAGCAGGAGAGTAGTCCCAAAGGCAGATAGTCTAGCTAAGGATCCAGTTTCACATTACAGCAAAGTCACAGTACCAAGAGGCTGTTAAAAGAATAATTCTGCTCCTCTATCACCTGTCAGCAGCTCACTACCACTGCCAGGTATGATATCAGTGTAGGATCACTATTTCCACCATGAAGGAGGGCAGAAAAGGGGATGCACAGGACAGGGGGCACAGCAGTAAAGTGTATTCTGTCAAAAGCCTGCAGCAGCATCAGTGAAACATCGATGTGTAACCACTCCCTAAATTCAGCAGGAAGGCAGCAACATCTGTGTTTGAGTGACAATGAAAATGCTGTGCTGGTGCACCCAGGACATTCAGAACATGCAGAACAGCAAAGGCACCTCAGTGAATCACAATTCCTCCAGTGCCCCCTTGCTTACTACTAGAGAGGATTCATTGTCAGTGCCTTGTGTAGCAAGTCATTACTGCCACAACTCTGCTTTCTTCATTTCACTGGTGACAGTGACATTCCAGACAAACTTCTGCTGGGGAAAGAGTAAGGGAGCACCACTGTACAAGTCAGAATCTACTTAAGCACCCACCAAAGATGCTTTGTGTTATAAATGCACTCGAGAGAGTGTTAAAATTGATTAAAGAAAAGTTTTATTAATTATAGCAAGCAAGATAATAAGCAAATCACAGCGCGCTGGCGGCCAGAAAGTAACCCACTTCTTCTGAGAGACTTTATTAAAAATAAAGTTTATTAAAAATGAAGTTTTTACTTCCCTATTCTATGTGTTAAAACACAGCCCAGATGTTTGGGGTTTTTTTCACAATTACAATAACTCCTCTTTAGCACCAAATTTCTCAAGCCTCTTAAATTCCTTCTCTTGGAGGAATTTATTAGTTTCTGAAGTCGTGCCATTTATTCACAAATATCATCACTGTCTCTTGAACAGAGCTGCCAAGAGATAGAAATAAATAAATAGACAGACTTCCTCCAGGTTTTCCCCCTCACTTGTTTTTTCCTACCTCTCTTGACATTTATAAAATATTATATAACTTTCTACCAGGAAAAGCATAAAATATTTTTACAGTATAGTTGTTTTGTTGATTACAAAAACAATGTTGCAGTTGCAATAGAGCAATAAGCTTGTAAATCTTCTCTGTTATACTTGCTGTTCATTAAATTTAGTGGAGTGATAGGTACCACTCCACAAAATACAGTATTTTTGTGGAAAGATGCAACATGTACTGTTTCCAAGCCTGTTTCTTATGGCAAGTCAGTCAGTTGTCACACTAAATCTTAAGTGCAGATGGATGAGGATTCTTGGGAATATAATATTTGTAACAGAAGTGCTGGGTCACTGATTCTTTTCTTTTTCAACAAGGGCACTTGTTAGACAGTATCAGATGCAGTCCCTGCACCAGTGATTATTTTGGCCAGCATCAAGGTCTGTGCTCCTTTACACATATCGTGAAGATCCAAGCATCCCACTTAAGGATTTCACCAGCTGCCAACAGATCTTAGTGCCTGCTCCTGTTGATAGGACATCAGCAGTGTGCCTCTATCCTTTGCACTGGACATTATTCACTGCTGCTCACTACCAGCAAAAGTTGTTTCTGCAAGGAAGATTTCCATGCAGCAGATTCCACTGAACCATTGACTTTGTGTTTGATATTCGTAGTGAGTGTTTGACTGCTTTAGACAGACTGTATTTGACTTGTCATTGAAAAATTGACCATTCCGCATTAAAAAGAAGAGAAATAATACAAGATGAACTGTGATAAAGAAAGAAGGGAATCAAGGGTGTTTGTACTTCTGTACAGGTACGCACACAAAGAATTAGACATCAGTACTGAGAACATGGTCCCCATGCAAATCGCCTGTTTGACTCCTGTCAAGGACTAAGGAGTTAAACTGGAGAGCTGAGCATTTATCTCTTTAATGTCCTGAATGAAAGGGGAGAATTCGACTTCAAGACATGGGAATTTAGTTAATTTTAATTCATCTTCCAAAGGAAGTAGAAGTTGGCAGGTAAGGATGCTGTACTAGACCTTGGTCTGAAACCTGTGTCTGAAAGCTAGTGGGAATATGACTTTGGCTTTGCCTTATTTGGCCACCTGGTCAAAAGTCAGTCCCAAAGGCTGTCAGAAGCCTGTGCAAAGCATATGAATATTTCAAGCACAGACTCAAGGTAGATTTGACCACCCTGTTTATGGGGTCCTACATGATACTTTGCAGACATGTAGTTTTTTTGTTTGCAGCTGCTTGCCAAAGGCACTATAACACCGTTATAACCAGGGAGTACTGTGTCCCACTGGAGTGCATGGAAATTCTAGAGCATTTTCTTCATCATGTGATATTTGTCCAAGGGCAGCCTCTATAGGAAGAGTATGAGCTTTTTCTAGTGTCAGTGTAGGCAGGAGGTATGTAAAACCTCTATAAATCAACAAGGATCTTTGTGAAACTGCAGAAACAAGCAGGAACTTTAGTTACTGATGTTGCAATGCCTGGGAATGTTCTCTATCTTCACTTTCTCTTATTTTCTTGGTTCCACAGAGATCTCCAGTATTTGTTTCTGGTTCTTGTATTAATACATCAATTTTATTTTTCATTTGGTATCACAGTGACTTTTAAAGCAAATACAAGCAATAAAGCTTAATTAAAAGAACAAAAATGCATCACTTAAAAAAGATAGTGTATGCTAAGGTTTCAAGTGTTCTAAAGCAGGTACAATTTTAAAGTAATTACATTTTTAAAACCTTACAATAAATTCTTTTTCCACTCCCCCAAATTAATATTCTGTAAAATTGCCTCCTTAGTGAAATTTCAAAGTCACCAAATGTATTGTATTGTATTTAAGGGAACGTGCTTTCAGTTTGTGTCTGAGGAAGAGTGCACTGGGAGGGTATCATTCAAATAAATAGGACAAGCCAAATACTGAGATTAGTAAAGTGGCACTGTTAATTGTCAAGATGATGCTGAATAGACAGAGGCACTTAATTGTTGTGTTTGTGCTCCATTGCATCATTGTCTCTTTGTGTTGTTTTTAATTTGTTTTCTACTGTAACTCATGAAACTTACATTACTGCCATTAAGGTGAATTTTTTGAAGCTGCATCTGCTCATTGGTTTGCCGATTCCCTCTCTTGAAATTAGATTGATGTAGTGTTATATATTCATTCCAATCTAATGACTTTTCCAGAGCCCCAGAGTAACAAAAATGGGTTTCATTAATTTCCCTAATAGCATCACTGAAAGACATGCAATGTGCGAAGTTAAAACTTCTTTTGTTTTTAATCTCTTAATGATCTCTTTTCCCTTTGTTCAGACTATCCTTAGTTTTACAGAAATAGAGAGGAATGAAAATGTCTCTTGGTGGATTTGTCAGGGAAGCGAGACTTCAACCATTTTGGTGGAAATGTTTCATGGCATTTTTATGTTCTCTACTGATGTTTATTCCACTATTCAGTCCATTTATTGCTCCATAAATTGCAATGTGTATGGTTTCTTCTATTTTTTTCACATCTCAAGGAAAATGAAGACCAAGTTGCTCAGCCGCATCTTATTTAGCATCCTGAATTTGTGACTTGTCTCTGAATAAAAGTCTAGAAGTACTCTTACAATATCAGGAATCATTCTCCTTGTAGGGAATACAAGATCTTTCTATGGTTTTTTTTTTCATCTGACCTAACTTCACAGTTGGTGAGCCCAATTATTTGATACAGAAAGATTTTACTAAGTGTTCTCTTTCTGAAAAGGAATTCCATTATTACAGTTATGCTCTGATTTGGACAGCATGAAAAGGGATAAATACTTACAGAATAGACTGTCTGAAACTAGAGCCTGAACCAGCAGCAGAAATTCGGTGTTTTCATGGCTTAGTTGTCGGATGAGGAATGAAAAATATTTGGTTCGAGGTGGTCCAAACCTTAATTCACCACAGAAGTTCATGCAGTTTAAAAGTGAGTTTCACAACTAATTACAGACTTCATCAGCATCAGGGCAAGTAGTCTATAATAATTTCATGTGCCTTTTTTTGTACAGACTTCATATTTTGGACAATGAATGGAAACCAGGTGATAAATCACTGTCCAGTGTTTTAAATCCTGCCTGTGTTTATTTGCATCACCTCTGGGTTTTCTGTCCATAAAAAGAGGAACCTTCCATCATCTCTTGCAATGTAACCATAAAGGTTTACTGAGTCCCACTTTATGTATATAATCTCATGTTTAGCTACATCATGCTGCAGAATGAGATACAACTATGTCCAGACTGTCTCAAACCAACATATTTGGAACCTCTGAGAAACTGCCCTTACTTAAATACTAGACATACAGTCTCTGCTATGGCCTTGTACTGATGTAGTTTGGGTATGAATTAATATTTATTGACTCAGGAGTGTTATGGTGTCACACAGAGCCTAGCCAGGATTCAAGGCAAATGTTGCTGGGATGTTGCCAGCACTGCAGAGACTGATAATCCTGAGCACCATGCACAAAGGAGTACAGTTTTCTCTCTGGTATATTCCTTGAGGACAATAGAAATGAAAATGCCCTTTGCCTCTTTTTACACCTGGACAATAAGCACAGCTTAGTTAGGAGATGCAACAGGCATTTCTTGCAGCCATTTCTACTCCCAGCACTTTGTAAGCTGCTCTGTGCCTGACCACCATCAGTCTGTGCTAAAGTGACAAACGGAGTTCAAGCTTTGTCATTAAGCACTGATGTTGTACGGCAATCGCCCACCTAATAAATACATCCTCTACTCAGCAAAAAAGCATTAAAAGATGAACAGTGAGCCATCAGTGTCTGTGCATTACATATAGGATTTTCTGATTGAAAAGTGAATAGTAATTCACCTATGAAAAAATATTCTTGAGCCTTGGTTTTAGCTCATATTTTTTCCAAAACTGTCTGAAAAGTTTCTCACTCATTAATTGAGCATGCTTCTGTATATTTGTCCAACTTATCTAATTTCCTAAAAAAGAGTTTTCTCATGATATTCTACTAATTTGCAAGTTCCAAGCGTTTTTTTAATGCCACTCAGACAATACTTTTCAGCGAAAATTCACTGGTTTGCAGTAGTCGTAAGCACCACTGACCTACTTTTCCTGTTATTTACTAGTCAAATAATGTACTACAGAAGCTTCCTTGACATGCTCCCTGGTCAGCTCCTGCATGTTCCAAATTTGATGGAAGAATCAGCTCATTAGTGCACTGTCTGTGTTTGTGTAGAAAAAATATCATCCTATTGTAGCATGATGTGTCTGACATTTACTTTAAAATAGTATAAAACAACAAAAAAAGCTAATCTTGAACTTACTCTGCTTACCAAGTTTAGTGGAAAACTGTAATTATACTATCCTGAATCTATCTCTATTCTGCATTTTGTTAGAAGTCCCTCAAGTCTACATTACAGACTAATTAATATTTCAGTTATGACCTAAAGGAACTGAAGTTTGGAAAAATTTTCAACATAAAGACAAGCAGAAATTAAATTGTGAATAGTTTGGTTTAGGCATATAAATTACCATGGAAACTTGACTGCAGTTGATAAATCTCAGTGTATGAGGTCATGCATTCCTTCAATTTACTTAGTTATGTCATATTGTGATTTGTGATTTGTGATGATCCAGACAATGTTTGTCTTCAGTTAATGCTGCAAAGTTCTCCATGTATTTCTCTTTGGCAGCTTTGACCAATTTCCATACTGCCATGGAACTTGATGTGTTCAAATTCTTTATAACTATTTTTTCCTCTGTCTATAGGAGTAAATGTCGTAACATCCACTTTGAGAAGATCCCAAAGTAGGAGCCATTCACAAGAGCAAAGATGAATTCAATGGGATATGAAGAAAGTGGTCTTTGAGAAACAATTTTGGACCAGGGCCAGAATGTCCTTGCTTATCAGCAGTGCAATCTTAGACCTTCACTCCTCTTAGACAATCTCTAACTACCTTATGAAGGTGAAAAGTATTAAGTATTTGTAGCTATTGTATCCTTACACAAATATGAGGCCAAAAATACCACACCCACAATATTTTTCATGATAAATTCAAATAAGTCCTTGTATATGTCTAGATTTTATGTGTCTGTCCTTATTCATGTTTCTGTAAATCTTTTTCTCTATTTAACCATGAAGTAGATGCACAGATTTTACTGCTTTTCATTGCTCTGAGTTTTTATAGATCCTATCTTCTGCATCTTGCCATTGTCGGGGTTGGAAAGTGGCATAATTACCCAAAGTTCTTCACCAAAGTCCAAGCCTTCTAAAAAAAATTTGAAAGAGCAACAGTGAAACCAGATTATTTTTTTCTTCCAGGTTTTTGTTGTTTTTATTGCTGTTTTGTTTTTAACTGGAGACACACTTGAAAGTGTGTAATAGTATTTTTTTACAATTCTATATCACCCCAGTTAGTGATCCCTCTCAGAGATGGAGGAATGAAATTTAACAGTTAAAATTTTTCTATGCTTTAGCTTTATTTATGGCATATGTAAGTTAATGTACATATATCACATTAGGAAGTACCATATTCCTATGTTTTGGCTACTGAAATAAACAATCACTAGGATGTTTATGATGCCTTTCATTTCTAGCAACACAAGATATCTCAGAACTGCAACACTGAGTCAGTAGCTTGAGTATGGATTTGGAGCAGTCTTGGGAATCAACTATTTGCTCTTGGTTAGCCAGTTTGTGTCTTCTATCTTCAAAACAAGATGAAAGAACTCTTTATTCTGTACTTGTACCCACCAAGATTTTGGATCTATCTCATTAGAACTAGAAGTGATTAAGATTACTGAGAGGAACAAGGTAGTATTGTCTTCATGCAAATCAATTTCTTACTGGAATATTTAAAATTATTCTGAAAGCACAACATCAAAGATAAGGATGTGGATGTAGCTGTACTTTTGTCTTCACTTTGATCTTTCCAAATAAGCTGATCTAAAAAGGTGCCTTCATCTTTATTCTTTGCCTGAGGGTGGAATCTTATGGGGGCAAGTTTGGCCCTAGAGCAGAGTGGTACTTTACTCTGTGTTTCTGACTTCTTGGTTCTATTCCTTTTATTTTTCCTTATCCTTCTCCTTTTCCTTTCCTTCTGTCAGGAGTAACAGCCTTAAAATTAAAACATTTTAATAATTGTAATAAAGCATTAGATGGCATTATTTAAAATTACAAGAGGCCACCAATCATATTCAATTTCACAGGCATGTATTCTTTACAGGAAGCTAAGTTTGAAGACTTTCCTCTTAAGCTAAAAAGTAAGAAATAAGGCCATTCTCATTTGTTTGACTCTCAGCTATTGGTGAAAGCTAAGGAATAGCTTACTATAAGTATATAGGGCTACAGTTCAACTGGCTTCAATGGAGGCTACAGTTATCAAAGGATAAGTACTTTACTTGGGGGGTTTCATTTTTTGCTGTTGTCAAAAGGCAACTGCCAGCAAAGGGCAGCACCTTTACAATCAGTCATATCTGTATTTGCAGTACTGGGCCCATTCTGCTGAAACAGTGAAAGAAAAAATTGCCATGGACATCAGCTCTCTGCTAATCTTTGTCACTGATTGCATTGACTGATAGTGCTACAAAAATACTGATATAGGCTGCAGGTTTAATATCTCTAGAAAGGACACTTTACAGATATATGTCAGGTTTATCAATCCTAATTTAGATAGTAGCTAAACCATCTCTACTTGATTTGTGTCAACACAGAAGAATAAAATTCAGTTAGCAGGTAGTTTACTCACATCCCTCACATTCCTCAGCTGCATTGGCTGAATCAAGTAACAGCAACCTTATAAGCAATAAGAGACTTAATGTCTTTTATGAACTCAGATTCGTATGCACTGCATTTTAATCTCAGCCCTACAATCTTTGACCCCACAAGGAGATTATTAAAATTAATAAAATTCATTGGATTATAAAAGGAGATTGAAAAGTTAAATGATCTGAAGTACATTTTATGTAAGATTTTTATTTTTTAATAAGCCTTCAGAAAACAAGGCTATCCGTTAGAGGAAGGAATATATTACTGCAGTGCATAACCTTAGCTATTTACAGAAGATTATTGGGACATTTATGACTGAGGGAAAATGTTCCCCCATCAAAATAAACTGAGATATGTTTTCTAAGATGCTTGAAGGGTTGGAAAACTTACTTAGGAAGTGCTTTAGAAAGACATCAATGGCTCTCAGTGTAGTGAAGCTGTATGAAATGTTTAGAGTTGGACCTGGTACAAATAATTGTGTACATCATCTCTGCTTCCTGTGCTGTATTTCCATTCCTCTTCTCCAAAAATCAGATCAGAACTTTGGCCTTTGGCACCCCCATCCTTTACATATAAAAGACAGAACTCAAAGTTCACCTCTTTAACCTACATGAATCAGTTCTTTTAGCATTGTTTGGTTTTAGTTCAGAGTGGGATATATGCATTTCAGTCCTTGTGCAATAGATCTTCTGATGATTTTTTTCCATTATTCTGTGACTATCTACAGTAATATAATTGATGATCTTCAGAGCACAGTCAGTGTTTCATCTTCCAGTCATTAATGTTTCTAGTATATGTGCCCTGAGCACCAGCTGGAAGCCATTTCCTTCTTTTTTATTCCAATGCTTGTGGGATTTTTACCTGGACTCTACTGTGAATCCATTGTAGATGGCTGCACCCCAAGAGCAGCTTTGATTCATGGTGTTTAATTGCTGCGGGAAGGACAGAAGTTGAGCCAGTTCCCCTTGGCAAGGTTCTAACAGCCCATCACAAAGCACCTGGACTTTCAGGGACTCTGTAAAGCTCTATGATCCAACTGATGGGGCTAAGAAGAGTTGGACATCCAAAGAACCTACTCTCCATCTGAGACCCTAAAGGGCATCCCTTGTAAAAAAAACTGATATAAGGATAGAAATACACCCCAGACATTTGATACAAGGAAAAAGTTCTTCACTGAGAGGGTAGTCAAACATTGGAACAGGCTGCACTGGGAAGTGGCTGTGTCACATCCCTGGAGGTATTTGAAAGGTGTGTATCACACTTAGGAAAGTGGTTTAGTGGTGGACTTGACAGTGCTGGTTAACAGTTGGACACAATCATCTTAAAGGTCTTTTCCAGCCTAAACTAGTATATGATTCTATGGTTTGTCATATTAATGAGTTACAGTCTCTGAAAGAAGTTCCTATTGGCTGAAATTTTATCTTTAAGAGTTAACTGTGCAAGAAAAGTTGTAGTGGTTTAACATGATAGACTTCAGCCAGTTAATCTCTTGTAGTTGCTTGGCTGAGTTTACAGAGGGCAACCAGCTAAATCAGTTGAAGAGAATTTTAAACTTGGTTAAATGCACTTAATGGTAGATTTTGCACTGTTTTAACATGATTCATCCAGGTTTGATTCTCTTAAAGACAAGGCTGTGAACTCTACAAAGACATATTAGAAAGGTGGATGGCAACCCCTCTGATTATTTGAGGGTTCAATCAATACACAGGATATGCTTTAAGATCTTGTTTGTTTTGTCAAGAATACTCAAAGTATGTCAGGTATTTTTCCAGAGTAGAAGAGAAAGTCTCAAATTTTAGCATTTGAAAAGCAGCCAGTCTGTATGTTTATCTAACTGTTAACAAAGCTTAACCTGCTCTGTTAAATGTCAGTGCAAAGCATCTCAGTGGGTTTCAACTACACAAAGGTGCGCTGCTGAGACAATGTATACACTCCACTGTGAAACGGTCAATGCAAATTAAAAATCTGAACCTACTTCTGTAGAAATTAATGGGAGTTTAGTCACTAACTTCAAAGGGAGCAGGGTCAGAAATCCAATTTCTTGCTATGTTTCCTCTACTTTCATTAGTGGCAGAGAGTGTAGGAGGGATGCAGAGAGAAGACATCTTATTTAGATGTTAAAAACTTTCCCACAAATACTTTCCTTTAATTTTTTTAAGTTTTATTGATGTCAGAAACATATCTCAAAATGAGCAGCACATGTAGGGTATATGAGAGTTATCTTTCTAGATGGACACTGAATTAGCCTACTTCCAATAATTTTTTATTCTTCTGCTGCTTTTTGAAAAGCTTTTTATAATTAGTGACTGACAGAAGACAAGCTTAGAAAAGGACATTATATGTCCAGTCTGTTTACTTAAACAGCAGATGGTCACTTGTCACAGAGAAATGGACACCTTGTCTCTGTCTTTATTCAGCTATTAGAGTATGGAACACTGCTAATAAAAGGAAGCTTTGAAAAAAAGAAAATGTTTTATTTTTCTTATAAATGTTAACTTACATCAAGACTAAATAGAAAGAAAAAAAGGGGAGAAAAAGAAAAGATCAGATCAATGTTTTGGTTAAATTAGCATCAGCAGTTCACAATTAATTCAACTTCTTTTTCCAGTCACTTGTAGTGAGAAATGTAGGCATCTGATTTGTAGACTACAGGGACACCTCAGGTCACCAGTGTGGTTTTAACTTTTCCAACATAGCCAAGAAAATGTCTATAAGCCTGTATTGCAGGCTTGCAGAATGACAGCTGACAATTCATTCATATGTGGTGCTGTTTTAGAGAGCATGTGTTTCCCTGGTTTAATCACTTGACTTCGTCTCAGCTATTAGACTTAACAAAGGATTGTAACAGTGAACCAAATCCAAGTACATGCCTCCTCTGGCAGTTGTCTGTTTAAAAAGCACTTCTCCATTCCATTCTTGAACAATCAAAACCGCTTTTTGGGCAAATATGTACTCAACATCTTGTCCTGTTTTTGTCTCAGTAAGATTTTTCTTACAGAAGAGCTATCACAGTCCTACCCTCTTACAAGACCTGGTCAAAAATGTCAGTTACAAAGAGGAAATGACAACCTTGCCAGAAAATTGAGAGCCTGTATTTTTACTCACAGTAGCTCTTTCAGGAGAGATTCAGTTAAAAATAAGGGATGCAGTCTATTTAGGAAAAAAGTTTTCTAAATCTTACTTCATCTTTCTACTCTACAGACTGTTCTTTCTCTTTGCTTTTGAGGATTTTATAGTGCTAAATGCTGGAACTCTGGAGCACAGACAATTGGATATCACCCTTAGGTCTGGCATAATCTAACATAAAGGACTGTCCAGAGAAAATGTCAGCTTAGCGTTTTTAATGAGGAAATGATTCATTAAATACTGACACAGCACCAGTTACAGGAAAGAGAAATTACATGCTAACAGTTACTAAAACCAGCACTTTTCAACAGGTTCAAAAATATCCTGTAAAGTGTGACGCACTTGGGTGCTTGCTGGAATAGCATCTCATGTTTCATGATGCACTGGAAATCACAGCCACCTGGCTTTGGAGCTCTTTATGGAAGAAAGGATTGATGCTTTTGATGAAAATTCTCCCTTCTGGGACTTCAACCTGTGGTGTGTGATTAAAAATAATTCACTGAGAGTTACACAGATAAAGGAGAAGCTTAGAAAGAAATGTTAAATGCCTTTGGCACAGACCTAGGCTGCTTTCCCCCAAACACAGACCTTTAATGACAACTGTCCTATTTCATCAAACATATTCCCTTTTTCCCAGTGAGGGAACTTCTGTCATTCCCTTGGGCTAATGAGACTAAAGGCATTTGCCCTTCATGCTGCACTCACAAGGTCTAGAGATCCAGAGCAGTGCCTAAACTCTAGTAAAATCTGTTCAGAGAACTTGTCTCAACAGAATAGATTTCTGCTGAAATTCACTTTCAAAGCCAAAAAGTTTTATGGGGAGAGGAGTTCTAATGGAGCTATTGAGGGGAGGAAACAAAAAATCACCTAAATTTCAAATCTGCCCACCCACTTCCAAAAGAAATGGGTGTCTTTAACCTCCAGTGGGGAATACACTGAAGGGTGGGCAGAGAGAAGCAAAACCAATTTAGAAGGGTCAGAGTTGTCATGAAATTAAACTTTTTTTCTCTATCTATTCCAAGTCTTCCTGTAGCATTGATTTCATCTTGGCCTTGCTTTTTCTGGGCCTATTTACATGAGACTAGAGTTAACAATTTTGACCTCTAATGTATTTCAGAGGTAACAAGAGACCAGCTCTAGTCCTGGTAGGTTCTTCTGAATTTCCTCTTTCAAATTTCAGGGTGATATCTGTAGACTAGCAGTCTTAAACTTTTTGAACTTACAGTCACACACAAAAAAAAACAAAACCCAAAGCAAAACAAAACAACATCCTCAGCTAACTTTTAAGGGTCTTTTCCTGAGTAGACTGCAGAGCAACAGAACTCTGCACTTCACAAGCTACAATCAAGTGCTGTAGAATAATAACTATGGGCTAAAGCTCTCTTTCTTTTCCCCAAATATTACTTTGTGAATGAGGTCTTTTCAGATTATTTTCCAGATGAAGACCAAATCAAAATAACAAGGGTAACACAGAGTATTTGGAAAGAATGACACATCATCTAGTTAAAAGATTTTAAAAAATTTAAAAATCCTCTGAAAATAATTTTTTAATTTTCCTCAAAAAATTATCTTTGTCATCCTGAGTTTGAAACTGCAATTAATATTATCCAGTGTCTTAAAAAATGTAAAACCATTGCTGGAATAGGAAATTTTGTGGCCAAACAGGTGAGTGAATGAATCTGTTACATCTACACAAACCACTGGCCTCTACATCCCTGCTCAGACCCAGTGTTTTAATCTTCATAAGTGGGGAAAAAAATCTATGACTTTGTTGGTTTTCCTTCTCTCTATTAAAACTTGAGTAATTTTTTTTCATCACTGAATAGATTATTTCCTGCCTTATAACTTTCCAAGTTTGATGATGTCCTATTAAAAATCAACTTTGCATCCTCAAAAAGTCAGTTTTGCATCCTGTATCTCTCTGTGATGTTTTCCCTTTCCACTTTTAGAGACCACAGCTGAGTGCCCTATAGCACAGCACAGGTAATATTCTTATCAGTTAACATACCTGTCAATCAAACCCTTGTTTCATTACTTTGGTTTTGTCCTTGTGCCAGGAGACATTCATCTTCCTTACAATCAAATTTTGTGGTGCCAAAGGTTACGTTCTTTCCTAGGTTCTTTTCTAGGTCTTCATGGTCCTCCTCATGTAAATGTCCCTGTCAAGTGAGGCCTGTGGAGTAAGTGGCACATATCACATAAACTTAGAATAGTACTTTTTGGTACGCATCTGCTTTACTGCCCGCTGATGCTTAAAATCAAAGAATTGCACAGGATGATGGCTCTCTCTTGCTTTTCAATCTTATTCTGCATCACATTTCACAGTTGCAGATTGTGCCCTTGCTTTTCTTCCCTGGAAGGGAAAATCCCCTCATTTCTCTCAATATTGGAAAGCTTTTCTTCAGTGTGTAAATAGACCAATACACAGAGAAGTTGATCCTTTAGGTTTTGGAAGCACTATGTTATTTAGTGCAATCAGGTGTATCCTGAAGATAGTGTGAAATAGTCATTTCCAAATTGGAGAGACCAGTAATTCCTAGAAATCACTGATTTTTTTCAGAAATAGAGAAATTCCCATCTCATCTCCTCTGGTTAGTTTAGACATTTTGTTTCCTCTTCCTCAAAAATGTGATATTCAGCTTTTATCCTCACTTCATACAGGCTGACAAACAAGTTTCTCTTACCTGAATCCTGAAGCGTGACTGGAATATTATTCCTCAATAAATCTGTTGTATAGCACCAGCTCCTGGATTTGTACAGACTACTGGAAGCTTTGCAGGAGATGGGTTGTCGGGAACTGAACCTCATTTCTCTGACCCAAATCAATGACTTTAGTTCCCAACCACAGCTATGCTGCTGCTGCACCACCACAAGTGATGCCAAGACAGCTACTCAGCATTCCAGTGTTATTGTCTTCCTACACAGCCCAATAAAAAAGGCACATGTTGAGGGCAGCTGATGTTTTCTGCCCTCTTACTCCTCATCACAATATCATAATGACAATATCTGGTCCATAGAAAACTGGAGGAAACGACCAGTTTCATATGGTAGTACTGTTTCTATAATAATTCCAAATCAGCACCAGCTTAGATGGAGACCAGAGATGCAAACACAAAAACATTCAAAACCTTGTTATTCTTCCTAGAAAGCACCAGTCCTTCAGCAAGTATGGGCAATGACAATCTGTGAGACTTGTGGACTGTTTCCATACTTCCACTGAGAGCTATTCCCTTTCACATGTGTTTTTCTACCCTACTCTTCATTCTGTTTAGCTGGCTGCTTGGCTGCCTGAAGACTGTCAGGAAAACTCAGTGTACAGCATCACAACAAGGTGTGTTTGGGAGCCAGGCTGCTGCTCACAATGAAAAAATCTGTTTTCCATGCCACTGTCCAAATTTATGTGTTTTCTACCTGTCATTTTTCTCAGGGGGCACCTGAGGTAGTCTTTCCGAGTCTTTGGGATCTGGATCATGGATACACCCCTTATGATACAGCAAAGGTTTTATATTTACTGCAGAAAATGGAAACTCATTAAGCAAGGAATAGGCTCATCACAGTCAATAATAAATACCTGTGACAAAGAAAAATGATGTCTATATCCTACAAATAATGCAAATACAAAGATAATGGGAAAACTGCTTTTCCTCATCTACTCTCTGATGGATTTCTTTTCTGCAGTATATATTACTCATTATGATATCAATTTCAATTCTTATAGCCTCAAGTCCCCTTAAGGAGGAAGGGGCATACAGAAAAATATGCTGAGTGTTCAGACAAAAAATTCCTATACCATGGTCCAATCAAATGGATTGGAAAGGAATATGATTACTGTGCCAGAGACCTTAGGTTATTCACTTCTGTCTTTTTTTTAAAGCTTCTCCTACCAAAGAAATGAGTAGAAAGATCCTTATTTAACTATGTTCTCCTGATGAACATCACTGAATAGGAACTGTTCCTCACAATTAAATGAACACATTGCACCAGAGAGAGACCACTACCAGTTAGAATCCCACATAATTCTTCTGTCTCCTTAGCAGAAATTAAGAGGTATCATGAAATGATGTCATCTCCACAGTAGAAGTAAAAGTCTGGAGTTTTAAAACTTAAAAAAGACCATTAAAATTAAAGTATATGCATTCAGTACAGTGAAATTTCCATCTGATCACAAAGAAATAATCAAACTGGTCTTAACTTTTAATTTTCTTTCCCTTGCTCTTTTCTTGCTGGTTCAATCTCCAAGGGTTATAGCATTTTAGAACCATGAGTACTTGCACATTCTGAAATAAAAGCTGTATTTCACAGTGAAAATTATTCAAGATTAGAGATCAAGGGTCCATTTGCTGTTTACTGTCTGTAAGCAGAGCTTAAACATTCACGATTGGCTCTTTCTTCATTTTCTCATTCAAATTGCAATCTCTCTTCATATCCTTCATATGCAGTTGCATAGGGAAAAGCATACAGCACTTCGACAAAGCCATGTCTGGGAAGATGGTTTAATGAAACAGGACTAAATATGTCAAAATTTAATATGTCAAAAATTTAAACTTCTGGCACAACTGATATTCCAGTTGATTAAAACAAAGGAATTAAAAATTCATCATAATATTTACTTTGTCCACCTCAAAATTATTTACATGTTTTAGTTCTTGTTTTCCTTCTCTCTCTTATAATTTTGAATTGAAGAAGATTTTAAAACAATATTGTTCCAAAATAGAATATAAAGATATTTAATTTTTATAATATCAAAATTATTTTTTACTTAAGAGCAAAAGTATTCAAATGAACTTTGACTCAGACATTTAGCCATACTTTCTCATGATCTCAAAATAACTTTAGACAGCTGAAACTTCATTTTTCTGCAAGAAAAATGAAGGGCTTTTTTCTTCTTCTAGTCACAAGTATAAATGTCCTGCTATGACTTTGCCAACACTCATTTTTTCAGTTTTGGCTGAAAGGAAGCAGTGCATGAGGTTGAAGAAAAGAAACTGAACCAGTTTTGCAGTCTTTTAAAAGGCTTCCTTTTAAGAGTGTTGCTTGCCATAATTTTTAGTTTTCGGTCTGGTGCTGTGACTGTCTATGGCTGTGATCTCTGTTTCAGCTGTCCCTTCACATAGCTTGTTCATTCCTGCAGCATTATTAATATACTTTTTCCCATGTCTGCCCAAAAATTTACCTTAATTTCAGTGAATAAAAATGCTACTAATTCTCCTTCTCCCATCAGTTTCTTAGTGTGAAATATCAAATAAGAGACTAAACCATCATCATCCAGACTAAGGTATCATTAGATCTGGGTTACATGGGGGTCAAAATAGTGTCATTATTTTTGCAGGGTGAAGTCTATAGTACATAGCTAAAGTTCATCTTGGTTCCCATAGAATTTCTCTCATTTTGAGGTGCTCACAATCTGTCTGTTTTTGCACAGTCCACTCAATGAGTCTGACAGCACAGTCACACGTAAGGTGCCTTATCATCATGTCTCAGTGTTTATGGAGAATCTTCTACTGAGCAACAGCCTCCATGGTTCTCAGGTGCCAAGCAAAGAATTTAGGTTGTTTGCTATGTCCCAAGGCAGAAAGAAATGGAGGCATTTTAGTGCTGTATCCCATCATGTTGGCAGAGAGCAGTGGGCAGATTCAAAAATTAACTTTTAATGCACTGTCGAAAAAGATTTGCTGCTTCTCCTATTTCAGTTCTTGTGATTGATATTACCAGAATACCCTGCATGTTTTAATCCCATTTGACATTTAGCATGTTTATTTCCCTGTCTGACCCTAGAGATACACATGCTTCTGCTTTTCATTTCTGAAGTTTGATCAGATTCCTTTGTTGTATTTATAAGTCAGTGTGGATAAAAACCCATTCCTTGCAAAATTCAGTGTTTGACTGGCATAAGAAAATCACCTTTTACTTTTTAAAGCTCTTTTTATCACCAATACTTTTGTTGAAATTTATCCACATACTACATATATACTGGAAAAGAAGGCAAAATGGCATTCCTTGTGGTGCTTTAACTTCAGTCAACAGCTCAGCCTCACACAACTGCTTATTCACTCCCCTCACCCCTTCAGTGGGATGGGAGACAGAATCAGAAGAGTAAAAGCAAGAAAATCCTGGACTGAAGTAAAGACAGGATAAAAGGTAGAACAAAAGCCATGGAAAGGAATTCTTTCACCTCTTCCCACGGGCAGGAGGGGTTCAGCCACCCCCAGGAGAGCTGGGTTCATCACATGTAACAGTGACTTGGGAAGACAACCACCACCACCACACTGAACATCCCTCCTTCCTTCTACTTCCCACAGCTGCCTTACCTGTGTCTCCTCCCAGCCTGTGCCCTCCAAGCCTCTTTGCTTCGTGGGGTGATGTGAGGAGCAGAAAAGGCCTTGACACTGCTCAGGACTAACTGAAACACCTCTGTGTTATCAACACGGGTTCCAGCCCAAATCCAAAACATAGCCCCATACAAGCTGCTGTGAACAAAGTTATCTCAGCAAATACCAGCACACTTGCAAGAATGTGGTTCTAGAAGCCTTTCTTTCAAGTGTTCTCCCCTCAAAACCTTTTCCCCCAAGCAAATGTGAGATAAGAGACTCTATTACAGAAAACCACTGTAGTGAACTGTAGGAAATTGTTAGACACAATTATCCAAAATGTGCCCTAACAGTGATATTCGAATAAAAAGTCATAAGTTATTAGTTCCAACGCATGCTACATGTTCCTCAGTTACCCACTGAAATTGTATTTACAATGCCACTGGCGTAAACATTTACTGTCAAGAAAAGATGAATGCATTCTCTGTTTTATAGACATATTTGTGAATTGTTGAGCATATATTAAGGGCCACCAATCAGCTTTGGGGTTTACAGGTAATGAATACACCACCAGAAAAATTGAGCACGTCCCTCTGCCCTGAACATATTATAGCATTTTTTAAAAAAATTAAAGGTAATTTCTCATCACAAGGCTTGAGTAAATTCCAAACAGAATTAATAGAAGTTTTCCATTAACTTGAATGGAACTGGAAAAGATCAATGTACTGTGTGCTTATAATGGCAATTGACAAAATGACATTATACTTTCTTTAACAAAATAAGGAAAAGAATTGAATTCTGAAGTCTCAATAAGGCAAGATGAGTTGTGGATTAAATTCAAACTCAAATTTGGTTTAATACATTGGCATTACATTGTTGCTACAGCTTGTTATATTGAAAACATGTTAATATGTTTCAGAGAAGTTGCAATGGAATCCTGACTTGGTCGGAAGGATCAGGTGGATCCAGCTGGACTTGGTCAGCCCTTCAAAAAAGACCAAAAGACACACAGACAAGTGTTTTTGTTACAGTAGTGGCACATCACAATGACATCTAGCATTTATAAGGCCTATTTCCTCTAAGTTTTTTATTTTGGTCACAATAATAGACAACTGGCAAAATATTGGAAATATCTGGTAATGCTGTGCCTGCTGGGAGAGGGATTTTACTTATTCTACAGGTTACTGCTGGGACAGATGTTCTTAAAATTGGTGAGGAGATAGAAGGTTTTGTGATATTTGAGAAAAAATAATCAAAAAAATTCCCACCTGGAATTTTAGAACAGCTAAATTCTGGTGCAGTTTAGAGGCCTCTGAGGAAATAGTCTGGGGTACTTCAGTGGTGTTGAGTAGGATTTTGAAGTTTTAGAAACAATCTCTGAAAAGGAGCGTGTTAAGCTAATTTCAATTTTTCCATCAAGTTGTTCCAAATCTTCTTTGAATCACTGTGTTAATGATGTCAGATCAAGATTTTTTTTCACTGTTTTATGTCTATGGAAGGTTTCAAGTGTCTATTATATTTCCTTATTTTATTAATCTGCAAGAATTTGTCTAAAGGATTTCAGTGTTAAGCCTCAGGCCTATAGCTAATACATATACAGGACCATAATATACTGGTAAGTGTCTTGAATTTGGAAATCATAGCCTATCTTGCCTTACATTTACACCAATTGCTTCAGACCAAGACCTCACACTGGCTGTCTGCCAGCACTCTGCTTCCTCCTCTCCCAATTGAAGCCAAAAAAGTTGAAGGTGCTCAGCACTCCAGTCCTGAGAGCAGCCTGCTGCTCCCTATTATTTCTGAAATACAGCTAATTACTTTTTGAGATATCTCTTGCCAATATCTTGGTTTATAGAAAGCATCTGGTGATAGCCAGTGGCATATATGAGAAAGAGAGCTAGTGTTCTTACCTGACCTAGCTGCTTTGTGATTTCACAGCTGAACTCACACAGCCACACTACTGTTTTCTCAGCTTTATTTTATATTTTCATGCCACCATCAATAAGTTTCTTGCCATAGATGGCATTTCATTATACCCCTAAGAATCTCTAAAACATATTGTCCATGAGATTAGGAAGTCACTGAAGTAAATACAGACAGTTGTGTATTTTTGTGTGAGTGACTGCTTTGCGAGTGAATGCTTTGGCTGGACAGTTCAGACTAATCTAACCAGGGCAATTTGTGGTTCATAACAGTGGGAAGAAACCTCTATAAGTGAGTTGTTAGCTAATGGAATTTGGGAGCAGATATGCATATTACTTTTGAAAATCTAAAAACTCTAAATTATGGTTTTAAAAAGGGCTAGCAAATTGTCAGTGTGATCCTAGGAATTCACTGTTGGCTGCTGTTTGAGGACAGATCCTTTACCAAGAATGTTCTCCATCTGAAACAGTTTCACCTGTGCTCCATCTCTTCTGAAGTAGATTAGATCCAATTTATCCTTTGGAAATAGAGCCCATAACTACACACTGCTTCCCTGTTACTGCACTGTAAAGACTCAGCAAGACATTGTACTTTATGTATGCATGTATTTAAAGCATATTACATATCAAACTATTCCTGAATTTAGGGTAGTTTTATAATCAAGCCATTTGAATGAAGTTCAAATGTGCAATGAAGGGGGTTTTTGTGTGATGAACTATTCAGCAATCCTGGTTCCTACTGTGTATATTCAACATGAGGAAGGCTTCAAGCCCACGTGCACTAATCAAAGTATTGCACAAGCAAACTGAAGATTTGTTTAACCACATATTTTACTGCTTACACACGTATTTGTCACTGGCTAAAATCACACTTAGAGTCAGCCCAGTGTCTAAGGTTGTTTAACCTGGCAAAAAGAGGTTCAGGGATGACCTTACCACCCTCTACATCTATCTGAAAGCAAGCTGTTGCTGGGGAAGGGGGGGACAGACCTCTTCCTCCAAGTAATAAGTGATAGAATAATAGAAAATGGGTTCAGTTGAACCATTGGAGGTTTAGACTGTATATCAGGAAAAAAACTTATTCACTGGAAGGGTTGTCAAGCACTGGAACAGGCTGCTCAGGGGTAGAGTCACTATTGCTTGGGGTACCTAAAAGGAGTGTAAATGTGACAGTTATGGACATGGTTTAGTGGTGCACATGGTAGTGCTGGGTTCGTTGTTGAATCCAATGATCATAAAGGTTTTTTCCTACCTAAACACTTCTGGGAAAAGCTGAATATCTCCACAGAAAAGATGTCCCTTTGCTCTCATTTCTCCGTGTTATTTTCAAGACTTTTGCATTAATAATTCTCCCAAGATCGAAAGCTACAAAGATCTAGCATCAGCTTTGATGTAATACAGCATAAAGTCAGTCCATATTATATGCAGAAATCCTCAGGGACTGCTAGAACAACCCTGTGCCATTCTTAAATTTCCACAAATAAAATATCCTGAGGTGTGCAATAGGTCTACCAGATATTTAGGACTCACTGCTTAACCTTTGAATCTAGACATCATGCTGGTACAAAATAGAAAGGCAGTAATTATTAGAATTAGGAAAAATAATGGAATTTATTAATGAATCATCTTTTCCCTTAAGCTGTACTGTAACAAAAAGTAATCATCATTATAATGAACAGTGTTATTATTGGACCACATTACGAACATCAGTGATTTTGTACCAAGCTTTTACTGTCAGGGGAATGGTTCATTAACCACAAAGAACACTTCACATTAGGGATTCAGTTTATCTGGCCAATTTAGACAATCTTTAAGTAATTTTTAATTAAAACTGGGATCCTGCATTTTGGAATGGTGTACTGGTTCAACAGAATTGTAAGCACGATTACTACAATCAAGTTGTTAGTAAATTTTTTGTTCCAGATAAAAGTTGGCCACTGGTCAATCTGTTAAGCAGCCATTCTGGCCTACCCTGCAGCTTCAGTACCAATTAGTGGGGTGGAAAAGAAGAGTAAGTCAAAACCTTTTCATAACACAGAAATTTTTCTGTTTGGCAAGGGGTAGGTAAAATGAAATTCCCTGGAAAGTGTGCTGTAGACAGGGAAGGAAGAATTTTTCTTGCAACTTTAATATGAAAAACAAATTTATTTTGATGAAGACAAAGACATACAGCTGTATGTCACATTATTTGTTGAAATAAAAATCCTTTTGGGGCAAAATTGAATCTGGGGAAAAGCTTTCACTTGTATTGTTCACAGTATTTCATCTCATTACAAGATAATATAGAATTAATGAAAATTGACTTCAGACTGAGGAACAGCCCTGGCCTCCCAAGCACCAGGCAACAAAGGTGGAAGTGCTGTATTTTAAAGAGGATTTGGATTAAATCCACATTCAGTGTAAATGTCACATAATTTCATGAACTTCATTGTCTCAAGACCTGCTGAGGATCTGTTACAACTCATGTGTGGCGTTCACACCATCTTAGGCCTCACTTAAAATGAGAAATATGCATACTGGTTCCTGTAAATAAACCAAACCAAAATAAACAAATTACTTGCCATCAGCAAGAAGTAGCAGTTCAAGTTCATTAAGATTAGGCATCAGTGAACTGTGAATTGCTGTGAGTGTTTACACTGCTTTCAGCCACCTGGCAGCCACACTGGGCTCAAAGTGCCAGCACCATGATTGAGATGGATGCAGTCATGGAACTTCACTGAGCTGCAAATAATGTCTTGTGGTGGGGCCTCTGGAATGGTAAAAGCTGTGTCTGCATGAGCTGGGATTCTCCTGCAAGCAGTGCCAGCCAAATTATGTCCTTAGAAACTGCAGAAAGTCAGATGTAAAACCCCAAAACTTTAAAGAGGTATAAAGTACCTGCAGATTTTAACAAATTGTATGTGGTTGGAGGATAGAATGATGGCTTCTATAACATTAAAGAACTGGACATCAGAAAGGCACTTCAGTGTACCCAAATCTGTCATCTTTCTAAGCCATGACAAAGCTCATGCTTAACATAAAATATAGTATATGTTTCAATATAAAGTCCTGAAGAAGAATAGGGTTTTAAACACAGGTTTTAGAGAGGGAGATTTGTATTGTGACAACTTGCCTTTGTAATTAGGCAGACAAAACTATTGAGTTCATCTATGAGGCTGATTTACACCAAAGGTATAAAATTCATTTTCTTCCTCTTGAGATTAATCGTGATAAATCTCTTCCAAATGTGCTAAATAATGAAATGAAATAAAATGAAATTAAACATATTCTTCATATGCCTAAATGGATGGTTTCTCACATCCTAATGGAGTATTGTTGAAGAATTACAATAGACAACACTAGTTCAAATACATTTGTTAAGAAGTAATAACAAACAAGTAAAGAAAGACCACAGGGATTCCACTAGGCTGGTTTCTCTTTGATTTCCTCATTTTAATTCACTTATTTTCTTCACAGTATTCCATTTCCTTTCTTTGCTAAATAAGTAATTGAGATGTCTTTTGAAGATTCTAATGGCTCTTGAAGTCATATTTTTTCTTAATATATTTCATGTGTGTGTTCCTCCTCAGAAAGCAGCAGTGTCTTCTAAATGGAAGACAAGATGTTTTAGAAATCTTTGATAGCAAAAAAAGGGCTAGGGATGGGGGAAAATGTGTAGGGAACATGTGAAGGACAAGAAATTCTTGTGGTTCTCCTATATTTAATGAATGTATGAAATATGTTATAGTGAAAGGGTTAATATGCCTTTCCTGTGAGGAAGGCAGAAGGAATAGCTTGTGATGGTGTTCCCTTCAGCCTCGTTACACTCAATGACTGGTGCCTTGATAGGGGAGCAGGGAAGTGCTCATCCCAGGGACTCTTAAGTTACTTTTACTGGTAGGGCTTCAAGCAACACATCTCTTGGCTCCTAATTATATAAGCACTTCTACAATTTCTTTCTTACAAGTAGTTTTCTCTGAGTTTTTCTGTATTGACTTGTTCTTCTTGACATCTCCTACCCAGCTTCCATCAAGTGTTCACTATTTGCAGTACTCTGTTAGTGCCCTGGGGGATCAGATGCAGACCTCCACTTGTGTCTACAGGTGCCTTTAATTCCTGCTTTGTCTGCATAAAAGGCAGCAGATTTGTCTCTGCTATCAAAGAGAAGTCTTCTGTTTAAAAAACATGTGAAAAACCCGGGAGACAAATATTTCAACCTAAAAATAAGGAATCCATGTTTAACAGGGGTAACAAGTGAATAAGTTACACAACATTGTAGTAAACAGTTCTAAGATAGAGACTGATAGAACCAAAACAAATCAGAAATTTAAAAATCATGATTAGGAGCACCCAGAACAGAAGAGGCTGTAACAGGAGATGGTGAAAAACAATCCAGAAGTCAAGAGAAAAAAGACTTTGATCAGAACAGGGGGAAAATTATGTAAGAAAAGAAACAAAGGTGTCAAAAAAAATCAGATGTGCTGATTTCTTCAATGTCTTTTGTGACAATTTTCAAACCAGCATGGTGAATGTCAATCAGATGTGGGCACCTAATTTAATTCATCTTCCTTGAAAGGTCCTCAAATGCAAATCTATTCAAATTAAGAGCCAGAAAAAGAGGTGGTGGGGGCTGGAAGAAGAAACACAAAAGCTTAAAAAGATTGGTATTTCTTTTCACTCTTCTGTGTGATGAATTGAATTCCTGTTAGTAACTAGCACTTTTGCAGATGCTTATTTAATGTCATGCAGGGGAGAGGCAGTAGGTGTGGGCAAGGGAGATGAGTCATGCCTTGCTCAAGAGGGAACCTGCTGTGATGCTCATAATGTACTGAATCAGGTTCAGAAATATGAGTTTCTTTTCCTCTTTTCTCTACACCTTTTGTTTTCTCATGTCTGACAGACACACAAATTTATGACAGCTTCTTAATAGTCATTTGTGCTATTGATAACTGAATACAGCTCTAATCCTGAAAGGTGATGAATTGTTTCTCATTTTTACATAAATACAGTAAAAATTTATTGTCTTATGTATAATTGCCTGGTGCAAGAACTCTACAGAGAACTGGGAACTTGGCCATCTCTCCCAGCAGCAGTCCAAACTGGCTGTGGCATATGTTGTTATAGTCTCCAGATTTAAAGGTGTGAGGCAGTCGACTGGCTGTTTCTCTACTGGAACATCCTTTTCTGATGATCTGAATAAAACCCAGACTGTTTAGGATTTAAATCAGGGGTGCATGTAACACCACAATTCTCTGTCATTATAAGGCTGGGAGTTGTCTGAAGACATTGCCATCTGGTATATAGAAAATAGAAGATTTTGCAGTTTGAGGAAAAAAAGCTGTGGCAGACTTTTGGAAGAAGTGTGATTTGTTTCCCTTGCTTCATTACACTAATCTGTAAGATTCAAATGCCATTTTTAAGGTTCAAATTGAAGTTGTTTAAACCAGGCAAAGTGGTGAGAGGAATGAAAGACTTCTCTCTTTTGAGACCTTACTTGGACACCCTTGTGTCCTGGTGGATGGAAGACATCATTCAAATTAAAAATAACAGCTTCATTCTCAGAGGAGTTATGGGGTCACCACCAGGCCTTAAGTCTCATATTCTCCCTTATTTATTTTATTTCTCTGTGAGCCAGTTGTCCATGCAAAACATGACGGTTAATTACGCCTCTCTGTTTCCCTCTGACAAATAAAGCGCAAGTAATGCCAGCAAGGATTAAACTGTTTGCTTTTGGTTTACAAGGAATTAAAGCAGTGTGCAGTAAATTTTCCCGTAAAGGTCTTTCCTAAAGCTGTAGACTAGGGAAATAATATTAGCAGCTAATGTTGTGGATGCACAGCTCGGTTCAACAACCTTTAAATAAACATCCAATATGTTTTTCCTTCTCAATGTGCTTTACTCAAGGTGTGTCACTTGGGCTTCAGCAGCGAGTGTTCTACCTGTGCATCCTGCCAGTGAAACACATCCACATCCCTCAAAAAGAGGGATGAAAGAGGTTTGGGAAAGTGGGGTATGTGGTGGGTTATCTAAATAAGGTGCTGGATGGCGTAGTACTGTCCAAACACCTCCACACTAACTCCATAGGATTAACCACATGGATGTAGCAGCACTGGGTAGGAGTGCTTACACTTTAGATTTTCTGTGAAAAAATTACACTTAGAGGCAAAAAATATTGCATGTATTTTATTGAAGAATAATCCAGAAAAATACACAAATAAAGATCTAGCCTACCAATCCATAAGTATCTGATAAATACACCAGGCAAAACACCACTGTATCCTTGCACTTTCCCAGCACAATGGCTGTGTAATTATGCATGCTTGAAAAAACATGTCTAGTTTAAAAATAAATAGTAGTCTTAAACCTTAGACTGTTATTGTAACTTGAAATTGTTAAGGAAGAAAAAAGAGAGAAAGGAATTCTGGAGCACTTTAAGGTGCAGGGAGCCTGAAAGACCTAGCAACAAATTGAAAGAAAGAGGAACTGCAGGTGTAATATTTAATGGAGTGTTAATTGTGCAGTGCCTAAAAATAAATAGGCAGCACAGAGTTTGTTTTTGGGTGAGTGGTTGATTGCAAGTGCTAAGCTCTACAATTAAAATTATAAATGATGAGCTCACTTTTCTGTCCCATGGCTTGTTTTAGGAGTTTGATGGACTTCCCTTTGCAAACTCTAATCAAACACATACTAAAGAATATGTGAGAAAGAGAATAAGAAAGCACAGGTTGTGGGGTTTGGAAGTTTGCCTACTATTTATTCTAATGTTTAGGGATATGAACCACCCCTGAATCTTTAAACCTCATATCTTCTATTCAGTGTGAATTTAACTTCTGTTAAATGACAAAGTGGATTATTTCAAGTAGAAGGGTAAAAACATTTTAATTAATTAATTAAGTGATTGATTTAGTAACACTTTAACTGTTAATATTGCCCCCTATTCTAATGACAATCAATAGACAAGAAATTCTTTTTAGTGTTAGAGGAGGCCTTTCAGAGAATCTCAGAATCACAGAATGGTTGGGGTTGGAAGAGACCTCTGGGGATCAGCTCTATGTTAGCATGCAAACTATGAGATTCATATCTGAGGATCACCACATGGTATATTTTATCTCCAATTGTGATTCAGGTTTATAGCTGAGTAAACTATGTCAATTTAAGCTCTCCATTAATATTTTTATTAAGGGTTTGATCCCTGAGAAAAACCCTAGTAATTTTTGAAGTTAGTCCATTGAATAAGTTATGTCACTCTGTGGTTAAGGTAAGGGACTCTAAGTACCAGCCCTTCAAATTGTCTTGTTTGTTATTTATGTTGTTGCTGTTGCTATTTAAAGGCACTGAAGTAAAATACAACCACTGGTTATACTTATATGAGAAGATATTTGGATATATTTGTGTTTTCATCTAGGAAGAAGTACAGGAGCTTCTGTCTCAGCTTCATAACTATCCTTCAGTAGGAATGTGCTGCATCCTGTTGTTGCTGTGGGAATCCATTTCTGCTAATGTGATCTTCCGTTTTCTCATCAGATAAAGCATCAGGATGTTGATGCTGTGTATCACTCATGAAACACCATCCTGTAAGCACAGAAGAGTGAGTACTTTCTACTGTTTGCACTTGAACATGCCTGTCCCTTCCCCACAAATTAAGTGAAGCTGATAAAATAGAGTAGAATGGCCTTCTATTGGAAACACAGCCCACTGAAAACAGGTCAGAAAGTTAAAAGCATATTTCTATAATTCACAGGAGGCACAAGACATTAAAAGTTACTGCCTCATTCATGTAACAAAGATTGTGTCAGGAAAATAAAATAGTACAATATTTATCTAGTCTCATGAAAGCATTCATCAAAAGATGAGGAAACAGCTATAAAGATCATTCATCAAAAGCTACGAAGAGGTTTTAGCTGTACAATTCACCACAGAAGTAGCAAGCTACTGCATTTTTGAAAGCAGGGTAACAATACACATCCAAACTGTGAAAGAAGCAAAGGAACACAGCATTTCTTTATCAGCTGTCACAGACCTCTAGGCTCCTGCTGTGTAAAGCATTGGAGAAACCAGAATCTGCAAATCATTCCTTTTTTTGAGGGGGATGTCTCAGGTTTGGCTGTGGCCCAGCAGGTAAGAAGTGATGTGTCCTTTCAAGCCAGGTATCTCCAAGTATGGCTTGTCCCCTGAAAGCTCCCACCTGGGCCACACTGGGAGCACAGTGGGGTCCACCCAGCTGCAGCCCCCTCAGCTTTTGGTTTGCTCTGGAAGGACACCAAGGCAGCGCAGGAACTGCACAATGGCCCTGGCCTGGGTGAGCACACTGGCCACCTCTGCCTTCCAGTCCTGCCAACAAGTGGTGGCTTAGTCTGATGGGTGTTGTTTTTAACCTCTGACCAAGGTAACAAGGCCTCACTGAAGGGGCAGTTTGGCAAGGCAAGGTACCTTAGCTTCCTGGTGATAACTATGCCAGCTCAGAAAGGAAAGGCTTCTTGCCTTCGAATTCACTGGCATGTCATAATTAGCATTTGCCATGTAAATCTCTCCCCAGAGGCCACGTGCTGCTGCTGCTTACTCTGACCCTTACAGCATTGTTCAGGTATTTTGCATTGAACAAATTGAAAATCTCTCTGAAGAGATGACTGGGCATTCCTTCATGTTCAGAGCCCAAAACTTGTTCTGCTTGCCTGCCTGTGGGAGTACATTGCTCATACCCAGCAGTACAACACTTCTAGCAGTCTGTGGGTGACTCTCACTACAAAGTGCATGACTTTAGGAACAAAAACAACTCTCCTGAAAGAAATCTGACCACTGTTGAATTTTCTTGATATATGAAAGTACTTCAGGAACTGTGTGAAACTAATGTCCCATTACCCATACACCAGTGCTACAGAATAGTGTCTGTTACACTATTGAGAAAATTCAAAAGCAAACATAGCTTATTTGTTTAAATATTACTTTTAACTTCAACTTTGAGAGCTTCCAAAGCATGTCAGTTTTATGAGCCCTCTTCTGACTTGCTTTTACACTAAAGGAATTGGCTATGACTCCATCAGACAGGCCTGAACTCGATGTAAGGTGGCCAAGGGTTGCTCAGAAATGAGAGAGTGATTTGATCCTTCAGCAGTGCCCTTCACTGCATCCTTCAAGATATACAAAGAGGGTCTGGAGACTTCACAGCTTCAAAGTCAATATTTTTTTCAAACATCCTTCCAGTTTGTTTATTGACATAATTCTAATGTCAGTAAGTTTCATATAATCAAATTAATTTATTAACCCTTCCTTGCAGAATCTTCTGTATGTTTTAAAATGCATTCCGATAGCTTTGTATTGTCAATTTTGTTATTTCATTTGCTTTTTTTTCTAATATATGTGCGTTTATTTCAATTTTTTCCCTTTGTAAAATAGTTTTTTAATTGCTAAAGCATAATGCATGAAGCAAAAGTGGTTTCCTTTATGAAAAAGACAATCTATCATGGCTTTTTTAATTGCTTTTGTTATTTATATATTGAAATATAATCCATTAATCATTTGTGAGCTATTCATGCCACATTTGTATCCATTAAAACACTGGGCTGAAAAACCAAGTAGACAACATTTGAAAAAAATGCTTGTTTTGTTGGATGAGATCCAAAACTAAAGCAATAATATTGCTTCTATGTAAAAATTCGTACTCTTATAACCAATTAATTTCTATAAAATTTCTATAAATTTATATATAATAGCATAATATATATTCTATATACAAATAAAGGTATAATTTAAACTAATTTATATAGAATTAGATAAAAATATTTAAATAGAAAAATAAATTGACTTAAATATTACTTCTTTATTCATTTTTTGGTTTATATGTATGAATCAGTCAAAAGAATGACTATTCTCTCTTTATAGCTATTTTACCTCTTGAAAGCCATATATATATTCCTGATTTTCTAAGGTTAATCAACATTTAGATTAAAATAAAACAAAAGTGTCTTGAAAAACTTGAATTGAAACATGACTTTCAACAAAATATAATATAAAGAAACCCTGGCTATTTTGATTCTTTTCCAAAAAAAACAAAGGTTGCCATTTTGATTTACAATTTATTTTAACACTTTTGAGAGGGTTTTCATGCATGTCAGAATGAAAAATCTTTGATTTTTATGTTCTTTGTGGAAGAGGATTTTTTTCCCAAACAGTTTCAATAGTGTGGATTAATTGATCTGAACAGTTCTTAGTTTAACTGTTTTCTCCAAAGGTTTTGTATCTTATTATTCCCGCAGATCAATAATCCACACACTACAACACACAAGGCTTCGCTTTAGGATTTTAAACCTGCCCACATCTCTTAACCATAAAATTCTTCCCAGAGTAAGGATTTCTGTGCATCTGGCATGGCAGTCGACTGTGATGAGAGGGGAAGGATCTTGAAGAGGATAATGAAAGATTAATATTACAAGTGGGAGTCAGAATGGCAGTGGTAGAACTTGTTCTTTGGCGGTCTGTACGAAAACTGTGTTTTCTTACAGATGGAAGTATCTAACTCATAACCAAAGTATTGTCACTGATAATTTTCTTTTTTCTTCATTTCAGTATCATCTGTCCATTTCATAAGAGCTTTATGTTCCACATTTTAATCAATTCTCAAGGGAAGGTAATCAGACATAAAACACAAATTACTGGTATAAAATAGCACAAGATTGGCCCAATAACGGCTGAGTATTTAAAACCCAAAATATTTATGTGTCTCCATATGCATAAATAAGGAAACAAGATGGGATGAAATGGAAAAGTTAGTGGTAGTGACAGCCTAAGGTGGATTCTTTGGTTAATTTTATTCTCCTTTTATTTTGTTCTCCTAAGAATGAAAAATTCTTTAATAAAAACAAAAAAAAGAAAAGAAAAAAAAGCACCTAATCTAAAAGATAACAAATGGCCTAAACAAGATGACAGATACAAAGATTTCAGCCATGTACACATCCCAAAGGGTCCCTTTTAAAAATGTATAAAAAAGACATCAAACAAAAGCTGCAAAGATAATTCAGAAAGCCTGAAACCTAACATCATTTGAAATTTCACACTGCAAGGCCATTTTGATCTATGACTTAAGCCTACACTGCTAAAATCAGGGCAAGCCTTGTCCTCAAATTAAAGGAAGGAGGCATGCCCTATATTAAGTATATTTTACAGTATAACCTGAATTACAGCTTGCTTGTGTTTATCATAGTATAAATAATATGTTTTTCCTAGCCTAAGAGCTAAAAATAGCTGTGCTGTATTGCATGAATGAGACAATAAATTTTTAGCTATAGCAATAAATAATACCTGTTACTAAATTTTTCATCCTCAAAGTTAGTAATTAATCCATATAAGAACAGCTAGTTGAAGGATCTGTCTCAAATAATTTATCAGAAAGTGCATTGTCATCTTTCTTTTCAAGAATTTCTTGCTGATATTTCTTAGAGAAGTGAAAAGGAATGTGATTCACATGTATAGTTCAAATTGTGTTCATTCTTAATGAGGTCTTGTTCATCACATGAGATTATTTTTATCCAGATGACCATTAGGAATATCCACTGATTTAGGTGATCTTTGGAAAGCATTCCTTAATTGTTGGTTTAGTTTCCAAGTGTACGAACAGAAATTAGTATTTAAGCAGTGTGATCACATTTGAAAGCTGTTATTTACACTCGAAAGCAGAGACATAAAGGCTGAAAGCATTGACAGCTTGCCCAGATATTCAGAGGAATGTTGTCTTTGGTCCTGCATCTCTGACTGACATGATTGTCAGCTTAACTGACATAAAAGGGACTTTGTCATTATAAAATAAATTTGTTTTACCATATTGATACTTCTTACTACAGTGTTCCTTTCTCTGTGAAATTATGATAGTTATGTTAAATTAGGAAGCGTCTGGCCCTGAACCTTCAGACTGTAAATCTGTTGCCTAATTGATCATGACCACATTACATCTTTTCCAATATGATTTTCTTTGTCTACATGAGGTTATAACAGCTGCTTAAAGGATATTAATGTGTTAGCAAACTTGATTTAAATGCTTTTTGTTCCTGAAGTTTGGAGAAGAACAGCAGGATCAATAAAGACAGTTGTTTTTTAGCATTACCATTAACTGTTATGATTTGTAATGATTCTTCCATCAGATTTTGTACCAGGAACTAAGGATGCATGAATATCATCAGGTAAAATATTTCCAACTTACTGTTTATTCATCCAAAAGTGAGCTTCAATGAAGAATGCTTGGGAGAAGATGAAAAATGCTCAGAAGAAAATGCTTACCTAGTTCATTCTTGAAATGTATTGTGAAAGTAAGAGTCTTTAGCCCTTGTGCTTCCTCACTGTAGATGTGATGTGAGGTCTCAGAGAGGTCCTCAGCTCTGCCCCATCCCACCTTCACTCTTAGAGATGGCAAGCGGGCAGAGAACAGCTGCTGTCCCAAAGCAAGAGCTGGAGGAGCTTGTGTCCACATTTTGGAAAGGTAATGGGCTGCTGCAAGTACAGAGCTGAGACATGTTCAGGGTCCCTGTTTCTCTGCAGCTTGTTCTTTTGCCAAGAATAGAGACTATGATAATAAATAATTGTCTGCAGACTGGAGACAACTCTGTCATAAATATTCTCTCTTCTAGGCAGTTTGCACTTTTGTTTCATGTAAGTAGCTTCTTCCTTTGCTTTGATATCTCATTATCCCTCTGCTTCCCAAAGTAAGTATAGAACAGCAGCAAGGCAGAAAAAGACTACTTAGCTGTCAGTCTTTAAAACTGCAGAGAATAAGGAGGATGGGAGCCTCTCCGTAGTTATTGTTTTGTTGCATTTCATTCCTTCTGTTTCTTGAAGGGAAAGCCAGATTAGAAAAGCTGAGAATGGATTTTTGCCCTGCACCATAATAATGCTCCCAGTACAAAAGGTCAGTGGATGGGTTTTTCTTTTCTTTTCTTTTCTTTTCTTTTCTTTT
>NC_031776.1:25002363-25005179 GCF_001522545.3 Parus major
AATATCAAGAGACAGATATGCCTGAATTCAGCTTCTTCAGAAAACAAGTAATTTGGACAAAAACGTGCTTGTGACATAGAAAACTGCAAGCATGACCAGAGGCACCTGGATCTATCTGTACTGTAAAGAGAGGATGGCTCTCTCTTTCAAGAACAGAATTCACAGTCCAGCAAAACAAAGAGGAGGGATAAGAGGAGTGCTGCAGCAGAGCTTGCTGGTTTCATGTTTAAAAGCAAAAAGAAAACTAAGTAAATGTCAGCCTGATAACAAATATGTACTGAGTCATCTAATTTAGGGCCAAACCCTTCTTGCCTTGCCTTTCCTCAGGTTTCTGTCTCTCTGAGCCGGTGGGTGCAGGGCTAGACATGAGTTACATGTGATGAGAGGAGAGATGGTTCAGCGGTGCTTCAAACCTGTTGCAGATCTGTGGGAGCTGACTGCTCTCCTGCCCATGTCTGTGAGGGTTGCTGGGCTCATGGGTGCCCCTGCAGCACCAGAGGGAAGAGGGAAGGACTTGGGGACCACTGTCCTGGCTGCCACATACCTTGTCATTTCTGATGACACTGCCAGTTCCTTTCTACGGGAAGTGACAATTGCCCAAACTTCCAGAGAAGGTTTAAGAAAATGGTGGATCCTGATTTCTACCAGTTGATTATAAAACCATACAAAGTCCTATTCTTTCAAGAAGAATGAAGGTCAGTCATGGCAAACACTTCCATGTCAAAAAGGGATGTTACTATGAAAAAAAAAAAAGTGTTGAATGAAACTGATAAATGTTTTCATAATTAAAAGAAAATTTCAGCCCAGAAATATTTTTGAAATGTTCAGAAAACCTTTTTCATGAGTGTGGTCTCTGCTGGCCAGCTTCATGGTAGCATCTGTCCACAAACCAGACCCTGATCACTGATTCAACCAAGACCCCCAGCCTATACTGTCAACTAGTCCCTGCTCTCTGAATAAATCAGTGAGAGCAAATTGAGTGTCCTCTCCCATTTGAGAGGCTTAGATTGCCTCATTGGATCCTGGGAGATAAGTTTTTCATTACTATTTGAAAATATCCTGCAAGACAAGCAGGCTTTCTGAAGAAAAAGTCATAGATATGTAATTATAATGCAAGTTAATCTGCTCCTTATCATACCAAATAAAGTGCTTTTGTGAAAGACTGTATCCATGTTCTGAAGACTATTGTGTTTACTGGATGAAAAAACAAATCTCTGAGGAAGAAGCCATATCTTTGACTTAAGATACATAATCAATAACCTTGCAAGGCATTCAGGCTATGTATTCACTAAGGAGCTGCTTTAATCAAACTCATCCATGTCTCTTTTAGGATAAATCCCTGTTGTCAGCTACACTAAAACAGTATTTTCAGCTCTTGTTTTCATAATGTTAGTCCTACATGACAGTTCTGTGTCATCTGACAACCCTAATCCATCTCAAGGTTAGAATCTATTTTGTATTTCAAATCTCCCAAATCTCTGACCACTTAGTTTAAGTAGGATTAACATAAGCACCAGAAACCACAGAGAAGCAACGAAAGCCAAGATTATGCTTTGATCTGCTCAAGTAGACATTTGCTGAACTCCAGCAATACAATGAGCAGCAGAGCAGAGAACAGGAAAGCACGGCCTCAGAGCAAAGCTTTGTGATGGATGTGCACTGCTAGGAAATTACCAGCTACATTGTGTGCTTCATTAATTTTTTTTTTTACAGAGAAAGTTAGGAGAAAAATACCAAAACTGTTCTTATCAATGAAGCAGAAGCAAATTTTGTTTCAACACAATTTTTAGTCCACTCAACAGACTCAGGAAATTACTCAGGAAAGTGTTCCTTATGTTACTGGAATTTAAATAAAGGTTTTTCCTGGCCCTATATATGCACTAACAGGCATCTGAATGAGAAGTATTTGTCTGCTTATAGCTGCAGATATTACCTTCAGCAATTGCTACCAGCTCAGCTGACAGGGTTGAGTACTTGCTGTGTACCAAGCCCTGATCCTACATCTCTGATGCAAGTTTGATTTAAGTTTAATTAATGAAATGATCTAATGGAATTGCTCAGTTTCATTTCCTGTTTGCTAGACTTAGAATTTACTTTAAAGCACTGTGGTTCTGTGCTCGTGTGGGTACAGTGCAGAAGGAATTTTGTTTACTGATAGCCCAAGAATGTAGATTGTCTATGATTTTTCCTGAGACAAATGTAAAAAGAAACTAATAACTTAAATACTAAAATAAGATTTTAAATAATTTTAATTCTATTTTTTTCCTATTCAACTGCTGGCTTGTATAACCAGTCACATGTTAATAATCACTTTAACTTGGCTTTTTTCTTTAACAGTATGATTTTCAAATGGAAGCCTTCCACTGAAGAAGGATGCTGATATTAACCTCATATTTAAAACTATAGTGTGAATGTTACACATATTCTGAATATGAGCTTTTGCAAAGCATTTACAGAGCACTGTCTCATTGCCTAGAACAGAGAGCATATTTTAGTTCTGAAAAACTGGGGATTTGCATTCATTATGCTTTTGTATATTTTTTTACACCTTCAGAATATGGTGTCATATTTCCTATTCCCTGAACTAACTAATATTCTTCCCATTTTTATTTTGTTTTGGGTTTGATTGGGTATTTGGGGCTTTTTGTTGTTGTTGCTACTGCTGCTGCTGCATTAATGTGGAGTATTTTGGCTTCTGAGTTTCAAATAATAATAATGAGAGAAAATACAATTTTTTGCATACAGAACTATAAAAAATGGAGGAAAGCTCTCCTCTCCTCTCCTCTCCTCTCCTCTCCTCTCCTCTCCTCTCCTCT